>NC_051086.1:22271250-22571250 GCF_004664715.2 Peromyscus leucopus
GCTGCCCTCCATTCCTGTCTAATTACATAGTGAGCTGGATTGTCTTCTCCTGCTTTGACCTCCCCTGGAGCTCTCTGAGCCTCATTTCTTCCTTTTCAACCTCTTTACAATCACAAATAGAAGTTGTACGTGTTTCACACAGGAAATGGATTTCATCGCTCAAGTTTGGGGCTTTTGACTGCATTGCCCTCCCATGTCCTTCTCATTTTATCCAGGGTCATTTCTTCTTATCCCAAATCTTCATGGCTCTTCTTGTGAGCCTAATAAGCAGCTGAAATGAGAACTCAAAATATCAGATTTTACTCTTTCTGTCACAGGACTGTTGCACAATTGGTTACTGGCAAAAGCTGTATTTCCAGCTCTGCCATCTTCTGTCAGACTCATGTCCATATATTCTTGATTAGATATCATCTCCCCATCTAATTCCTGACTAGCCTTCTAAACTAGAGCAAGACTTCGTGTTCCCAGCTTTACAAACTCTACTTCTTGTCATGATAAGAGTCACGTGTCTTTGCTTACAGAATGTTACAGAATGGCACTCCTATGCATTCATTCCTCAAACCTCACCCAGTGCATATTTGGAGAAAAAGACAAGCTCATACTCTGGATTCCATCTACCCATCCACATATCCATCTTTTCATCAATCCACCTATTTACTAATTTATCCATTATCTAGCTATCCATCTACATAACCATTCAGTTATCCATCTATCCATCAGTTGATATGTCCTCCATCCATCTACCCATCCACATGTCCATCAATCTGTTTTATATTACTATTATCTTTCCTCCATCATTGTTAGCAGAAGAGACATTGGTCATTACTGGTGTGTTTCCAGAATACCCCATCCTTTGTTTTATTGACTCCTCTGCTATTTATACTCTCCATCAGGTCTTTGTAGCCATGGTGAAGTTCTAGTTTCATATAGCCTACTGTTGTTTCTGTCACTTGTAGAAATGATCTATAAATTGTACCATTTGGGCTTTCCAGATTAGGGCTTGCATCTGGCAAAAGCACCAGAGTATCTTTCCCAGATGCAACAGGCAACAGACAGTATGGGGAAGACGATTTGAGCACTTTGGTTTTATTTCAGTCTGTCTTCTGTTAATTGCACTCAGGCGCTAATATACAAACACTGCTGTAGTGCCTTTTTTTTTGTTTCATATGTGAACATATTTGTGTGTGTGCCCCCCCTGAGCCTGTGTGTGTGTGTGTGTGTGTGTGTGTGTGTGTGTGTGTGTGTGTGTAGACAAGAAGGC
This sequence comes from Peromyscus leucopus, assembly GCF_004664715.2. NCBI lineage: Eukaryota > Metazoa > Chordata > Mammalia > Rodentia > Cricetidae > Peromyscus > Peromyscus leucopus. The sequence goes on from NC_051086.1 coordinate 22,272,512, forward strand.
AATTTTGGGTATCTCCACCTTGTTATTTGAGACAGGGTCCCTCATTGTAAACTAGAACTTCAAAGTCAGCTGGACTAACTGGCCAGTCAGTTAGCCTCAGGGATCTTCCACCTCCCCAGCACTGGGATTACAAGATCATGTGACTGTTGGCTTGAAATTATTGTCTCATTTCCTAACTTCCTGAATAATTTCTATATTCCATGCTCATAACAGCCAGAAATCCTACTTAGATGGTTTATTGATTTGATCATTTTGGCATGATATAATTGAAATGTGATTCTAAAGTAGCTTATAGAAATGGGGCATGTATATTTCAAGGAGCAAAACTTCACAAGGTACGAGTTGTATGGTTGGCTAACTGGGATATTTAGAAATTCAGAAATATCATTAAGGCTTCAAGTTCTTCCTGCATTTCTCAGCTGTCACTTTCGCTCTCTTGGTGTATCCATTTAGGCTGGCATTACTACTGATCCTAAGATATCAGCCATTGTTCCAGGAACTACAGTCCAGAAAGGAATAAAAAATGCACCCCCCCAGGAAAAGCTTCAACGCCTCCCATTCAGCTACCTGTCCTAAGCCAGATTGTTTCAGTCCCCTTATTCACTTGGCAAAAGAAACTAGTTCCCCAAGGGTGATTTACAGCAGGTATTTTCAAGCTTGATGTTCTTCAGAAACACTGGAATGCATGCTTACCAGAGTGCAGCCTTACGGTGTGTTCTCTCAGTTTCTGCTCTGATGCTCTAGGGCAGGGCCTGAGCAGTCAGAGGTTTTAGATTGTGACACTGAAGTTGGCTTCAGCCACATTTTGAGACCCCAAAATACGTAGTTTTTTGGGAGCTCTCGGTGTCCCACAGCTTTGAGTGTTGTTTCCAAAGTGCACTGGGCTCCCCACCTCCTCTTTCCATTTTTCAGCCTCCTGTGATATTTAGGATAGAAATATTATAGATTTTCCCGTTAACATGCCAAAGGAGAAATCAGAACAGTGGGTAGAAAAGAACTGTGAGGAATGTTCTGAGGAGGCCCTATTGGTAATAGCCTGTATATACAGAGCCGGCATATAAATGAGGCCAGGGAGGCTGCCCATCACATTCTAGGGGAAGTAACCGATCATAGGTGGAGCTTTCTCCATTTACATGATTGCGTTAGTTGATGTCTGTGTAAGAATCACCATGCCATTGCCACTTGATTAAGAGTGTTTCTTCCTTATTGTCATTTCATTTTCCTGGTTCTTTATCTTTCTCCGGCTCTTCTTTATCCTTTTCTTCCTGTTCCCTCCTCTTCTCTTCTTCCTCCTTTTAAATGGATGTCTGCAGTATTTTATTTCCTTTGTGTATCTCCAGACACACACCTTGTATCTTCTCTGCCATCCTGGGGTTTGCTGTAGGCTTGAACATTATCTCTAACAGCCCACCAAATACCCATCTTTTTCCATTTCTTGAGAAATGCAAGCCTTTTTCTACTCTACACTTTGCAAATATTGTTCCTCCAACTAGGAAGCCTTTTTCTGGCATGCTTGAAGTCCTAGCTGAACCTTTCAAACTCACAGTGAACATGGCCCGTTCTTTAGTGACATTTGTTCTCACACTAATTATTTAGAAACAACTCAGTACATTTACAATACATTGGCGGTCTTTCTTGCTTTTGCCTGATGTAGAGAATCGTCTATGCAATTCTAAGCTCTGTGGGGCAGGGACCCTTCATATCTTGTTTTCTGTTGGGATGCCATGCATTCCTTGGCACCAGACACATAGTAAGCTCCACAGGTGTTTGTGAAAAGACTTGTGAATAGTAACACTGCCCCTGTTTTTCTCAGCAGACTTCTACTTCTTTCCAGTTCAACACATGTTCTGTTCCCACCTTCATGGGAAGCGCTATCAGGCTGAGTTAGCTCATGAAAGCACGCCCCCACCACCAAGCATGGTCATACTCCACTCTTTCATAGACCTGCTGTGGGGCAAGGGTACTCTGCTCCCTTTGAATAAACCAGTCTGTGTGCCGGGTTCTCAAGCCAGTCGCTGGAGAGTCACCTGCTTGTGAGTCAGTGGAGAATTGGTAAATGAAGGTTCTTGGGATCTTCTTCAGTCTGAGAGAACAGAACCACTAATGCAGAGAGAACCAAGGATGGGCATAGGCAGGAGTAAACCCAGGCACTGCTCACACATGTAGAAGTTTTAGGATAACTCTTGTAGCTGCTCAACTGCTCACTGCTACTTGTCTTTGTGCCTATGCTTCTCAGCAGAAGCACCCCTGCTGCTTATCCAAGCAACTTTTATTTTTTGGCTTTGTTGGTTTTATTTTATTTTTGAGACAGGGACTTGCTATGTAGCCCAGGCTGGTCTTGAACTTATAATCCTTTTGCTTGTGCTTCCCAGGAACCTAAGCAATCTAGTCATTTGAAAGAATTCTGACAGAGCTGACATGATAGATCATTCAGTAAAGTCTGTGCCTTACAAGCATGAGGACCTGAGTTCAATACTCAGAACCCACATTAAAAAGAAAGAAAGAAAGAGAGGGAGGAAGGGAGGGGCAAGGAGGAAGAAAGAAGCTGGGCATGTTGGCATATGCTTATAATCCAAGCACTGGGGAGGCAAAGAGAGGTATATCCTTGGGGCTTTCTGGCCAGTCAGTCTACCCTCTATGGTGAGTCATAGGTCCATAAGAGACTCTATCTGAGAACAGAAGTGTGGACAGCACCTGAGCAACAACACCAGAGATTTTTCTCTGGCTTCCATTTATATGTGCATATGTATGCCTGCATCATTGCCCCCAACACACACAGCCTTGACAGTTGGGAGCAGACTTTTTTTTTCCATCAACTACATTGCTCCATTTTTAAGTGAGAAATGGGTCAGCTCCATTTCCTGATCACCAGCTTGGGTTGGAGTGTACCTGCCCAGGGGCTCTTCCCTGGTGTAACTAGCCCTGGAACCAAGCATAGGGCTTGACAGTCAGCAATGTCTGGTGCAGCAATTGGACCCCACTGTCGGAAATCTAGAATGTCTGTCTTTTGCATACCATATAAATAGGAACTATGGAACAAGAGCACTAACAACCCCCTTCTGCAGTTTGCCTGTGAGAACATGTCATTGCTTCCCTTGAATTACCTAATCTAAACAATGTAGTCATTTTAATGATGGTTAAACTAAGCGATCACTCATTTTATATCAGGCTAAAACCTTCAAATTTTGTCTCACCATTGGATTTGCCCCATACTCCATGAGCCAGGATGTAAAACTTTCATTTTATGGGTATTTATCATGGGGATGTGTGGAAGAAGTTTTTTCCCTCTTCAGTCTCTGCTACCTTCACTTAGCTTTCCAAGAAGATAGAATCTGGACTCTTAGGGAAGTATTCGTGCTTTGGTGCTCAGCTCCATCCTAAATAGCTATGCATCTTTAGCAAGTTGAGTCTTGGTTCCATACCTGATGTTTACATACAGGACTTTTGAAGTGATGCAGTCATATGTCCACATGTCTGGATGAAGGTGCTCTACTGAGGTGTGCTTCTCTAGGTTGGTCAGATCATAACACAGAACATTAAGTTAAGGACAGCACACTTCCAGAGAATTGTGAGCAATGTGACACAAGAAGAGGCCAAGATGGTAGAATGACCACAAATCATGTCCACTAAAGATGGGTTGGAGAAACTGAGGCTCTTTAGTTGCCCAATAGACTCATATAATCAACACAAATTCACCTAGTGGTCACACTGCTCCAGGGATATTGAGAACTTAGGAAGCAAAACCTAACATATCAGACAGGTTCCTTGTGTCTGAGTGGTTTCAACCTGTGTAGGCAGCAGTGACCATGCACATATGTGATTTCAGATGGGAGAATGAAAGGTAATTGATAGACACATTTAGCAGAAGCATTAGAATAACCCGTGAAAAGCAAAAGAACAACCAGGTTTCTTCAAACCGTTGGGTGCTGGAAGAAAAATTCTGGCTTAGGGGCTGGGAGAGATCTCCACTTACAGGCATGAAGAATTGGATCTCCAGAACTCACATTAAAAAGATCAGGATGATAATCCCAGCATCGAGGAGGCTGGAAGGCAAACCCATGAAGTTCACCAGACTACTATCCTTGGCTGTCTCAAAAGAACAAGGCAAATCCTAGAGCCCAGAGGAGGAAGTATTGAACTTTTTCATGATTAGCTCTTATATGTTTCTTTTAGGCAAACAGAGTTACTAAAGCTAATTTCCATAGCAACACTGAGATTTCTGATTTTCATTTTTAAATATCCAAGGTCATGGGCCTCTATCTTGTATTCTCAATAAACCTTTAAAATCCTGGAACAAAAAACAAGACAAATAACATCTGAAGAAAAATAGTTGGCCTCTACACAAGTGTGCACACTCACTTACACATACATGTACACCTACTCACACAAACCATGCGCACATAACACACACACATAGAATTCTGACTTAGGTAGCATACATGGAGAATGTCCTAGTGATCCCCCATGATCTTCTAAGCATCCATATAGCAGGGAGCAGGTGACAATGGCTGGGTCCTCAAGCATCTTCATTCTCACAGCTGTGCTGATCTCTGATGTCAACTCCAGACTCTAGAGACTTCATGTGCTCGTGTCCTAAGATCATTCTTAAAGACATGCTATTTGGGCAAAGAGAATGGTGGGATATAGCAACCACAGTGGCTGACAAACCCCCAATGCCCAGAGAGGACATTCAACCCCTTGCCTGTTAGAGAAGGTAGTATAATATAATGGTTGAGCACATAGATTTTGGAATCAAATAAATGCTGGTTGGAATCCCAGCTCTATCATTTACTAACTGTGGGACCTTGGGTGAGATAATTCAGCTGCAAAAAAAAAAAATGTGGTATGATAATAAGAGTGACCTTGCTGGATAGCTTGGGGATTAAGTGAGATTGAGCAGAAAAAGGAAGTGAGTTCTGGCTGCAAGGACCCTCCTGGTTTTATCCACTGCACCTACAGGATCTGTGTTGCTTCTGCCTTATCCCTTTGCAGGATATTGCTGTCCTGCCTGCCTTCTGTCTCTAGAGAGGACTTCCTTTGTTTCCAGAGAGCTCAGTCTACAGGCAATGTAATGAGCCTGATCTCATTCAGCCCAGATGCTCTGGTCCTTGAACTGGAGTTGCCATGTCCATAATTTGTACATTTTAGATAACAGGTTATTTTGCTAAGAGGAAGAATCTTTAGCTGAGTCCAATACAGTCCCAGCAAGCAAAGCAGGAGGAAAATACCTAATTCGGGCTTGTTAACCACCGGGCTTCTGAGAACAGAATCAGCTTAGCTGCTTGCAAATAAGCAAGGTTCACAGGACTTGGTTGAGCCTGCAAGAAGGTAACAAGCTGTGTGTGAAAACCCCAGGATTAAATCTCCACAGCAAAATTGCTTGGTGCACAGGATCAAAAGAGCCGCAAGGGGACCAAGACAATGAGCAGACTCCCTTCTGCATGCTCGCCCAAACCTTTCCATTAGCAAAACCCCAAAGAGTGTAGACTCTGGCATCTTATCAAGAAATAAGGCTGTGCTTTAGATTATAATTAAAACAATAAATTCTTGTCCCCTGCGTGAATCCTGATTAGATTGTTGACACTGTGTCAAGCTGTTAAGGAGATAAATTCATGCTGCTACTAGCACTCACCACACTGCGTATTTTTGAGTCGCTCAATGGTTTTATTTTTTTTAACATGACAACTTGAGAATAATGTATTAGAGTTTTTTCCTTCCTTTTCTCTATTAAGTTATTAATGTTGGTTCACATGCCACTTTTGGACTGTGAGGGTTTTTGTTTGTTTGTTTTTGTTTTTGTCCTAGAGTTTCATGCAGGTCCCACTGTGATCACTTACAGAACTCGTTTGTGAGTAAAAGATGCCCATCAGCATTGAATACACAGAGGGTTTTAATGTTTCCCAATGTTGCTGTGAAGAATGGCTAAGGGTGCTTGCCACTGGGTTTGACTCCTAGAACCCACAGCTATTAGAGACAGAGAACAGACTCTCTCAGGTTGGCCTCTAGCCTCTATACATGTGTGCACATGCACACGTGCCACATATACACTAAGTTAATAAAACATAATTTATAAAAGATAAGACAGCCTCTGTAGGCATTTAAGAGATTGTCTGGCTCCTCACTCTGTCTCTTCAAGCACTGTGAGCAAATGCATTCTACTAATGGATCCCAGTGGCATCCAAGCCATACTCAGGATGGGAGATGACTTCTGCAGTAGGCTGTGGTAGGATCCTATGCAAGTGACCTGTCTAGGAATGTGGAGCTGTGGAACCATGATGCCAGTCAGGCTCCTGACTGTTTTCTGAGACTGTGCATGTGTCCCCAGTGGACCTCTGTACATGGAGCTCCCTGATCTGAAAGGAACACAGGATAGAAATTCGCTTAAGCAGCTCCCACTCCTCTTTCAGATCTCCTGTCTGGTCTCCACCATGCAACTGAATTTTTAAGTTAACACTTAGTGCTGGAGTGGCATACTTCCTCTGTGCCCACTACTCTTTCTCTAACTATTAAGACTTTGATTTACTATAGCAAATTTGTCACAATTAATGAACCAGAACCAAGTCATTTACAGTGGAGTTGGTGTATCATTCAGGGTCTTCAAGTATAGTCATGTGGTTAAGCAGTCTTCCTCTCCAGATATCTTTTCTTCTTCCAGAAATGGATTCTGCACCTGCAAATGCCTACTCCTCATTCAGCCCTCCTCCTCAACCTTGACAACCGTAATTCTACCTTTTCTCTGTGAATTTGATTACTATAAGCACATCATATGCATGGGACCAGATGTTGTTATTGTGGTGAGCATCTTCTTTCCAGGGCATTTCATTCATTTCTTTCTGGGTTCATTCATACTGTTGAATGTGTTAGGGATCCCTTCCTTTTTGATGGCTGACTAGTACACCACTGTATGTGTGCATCATATGCTGTCTATTGCTAATCTGTCCAGTGGACATTTGGGTTGTTTCCACCTTTTGCTTATTGCTTATAATACAATTTAGGGGGCCTCCTTTTATCCCAGGAGTATGAAGTTCAAATTTTTCCCCTAGACATTACAAGGACATTTCAAGGAATGAGTCATGGTAGTCCCTATTTGTAACTAATTCTGAATGGGGGAGAGGCTGGCACCTGTACCCATGAGCTGTGTACAGCAGATCAGAACAGGTGAGAATCCAGAGATGTTAAACTCAGATCTGATTTAAGTGCTGTCTGTTTTCCTGCCCTCAGTGAATCCATTTAAAGAGGGAGAGACAGGAGAGGTTAAGACCTTCAGTCTACATCCCTTAAGAGGGATGTGTGATTCTCTGCTGTCTGGATGCTCGAGGGTCTGACCTGCCACTTGGCTGTCACTAATGCTGGCAAGAAATGTCACTGGTTTGGTATGCCCTTGTTGCATGGCGTTTCCTGCTTCCAAGGGTCAAATGTCAGCCCTACTCAGTGTAGGCTGAGAAGCTGCCATAAGGACTCTGCAGCTGTGTTTCATGGTGCACAGATGAGGACAGGGTAGAGAAATCAGAGAGAACAGTAGAGCATGTGTTCAGTACAACTGTACTGCCTGGCGCCTCTCCTCTAACACCTCCTGCAGTAAAATAAAATAAGGGATGTTTAATGTGATTTCTCTTTCTCCCACAGATGAGCATATTCTTTTCAAAATATGAGATTTAAAAACAACATGAAAGTACACATGCATAATCACAGCACTCAGGAAGCAGAGGCAAGGGTATCATGAGTTCAAGGGAAGATAGACGCCATGTCTCAAAAAATACAGATAGAAAAATATATATACAGGTATTTGTATAGATGTGAGTATGTAGGAATCCACAAGTACAAACATGGATCATTTGTGATTTACTGTAAACATGTGAATATTTCAGTCACTATCATTTGTGCTGTAACCTGGGGTGGGGCGAGTTATACAGGCATATAGCCTTTCCGTGGTCAACAGGACTGTCTGGTGATTCTCACACTTGCTGCTTTCCTTAGTAACTCATTTGAAAGTCAATTTCCTCCACCATCTCTGCATTCTAAGTCTGGAAACAGTGCTATGAAACTTTCAGAAGACACATTACATTATTTTGAAATAAAGTACTTTGTTTTAGAATATTCCATTTATGCAGTACCCAGTGCACACATAGGAATTATTGCGATTTTCCTCCTTTGGCTTCTCTTCCCCGGAATGCAGCTGCTTTCCACTAGAGATGCCACTGAGATTATTGCTGTACGTTTGTCTAGGAGTCATCAATATACCTAAGCATGTGGTCACAGAAATTTTACTTTGTGGTAACTTACACTCAATTTAAGTCCAGGGCAGTTGCAAAATCTTTTGCTTTTTCAAACAAACAGTACAGTACAGTATCTGGAGAGATTGCCTATTGGTTATCAGTGGGTAACACTCATTCAGAGGACATGATTTCAGTTCCCAGCATCTACATCAGGGCAGCTCAGAACCACCTGGAACTCCAGCTCCAGAAGATGAGAGACCCTCTTCTGGCTTTCATAGGTACCTTTACTCATGTGCACATACATACTCATATACACACATACCATAGTTAAAAATCATAAAATAAATTCTTTTAAAGAATAAATATGAGGTACAGAAAAGAATACTCACTTTACAGAATTTCAGATGAAATCTTAACGTGATAATAGGAATCCACAAGATGGGAGAATGTCTCTTAATTGTACTCCGATTATTTAGAGTAACTTTGGTGTTAATACCACATTAATTTTACTATACTTTCCATTGCCTGTGATTTTTGGAAAGTTCTTGTTTTAATATGTTCCTTATTTTCACGTAGAAGAAAGTCTGTCTATTCATGAGGTAGATGCAATTATAAACTAAAGATGTTTAGAAAGAACATGGGTCATAGCAATGCTCAATGGATGTGCTCTGCTTACTCTCTTAGTTTTCTCAGCTCACACTTGGCTAAGAAAAGTCGTGTAAACCCATATCTTCCTGAGCTCTGCTATGTTAAACTTAATAGGTGAGATGAATACACTGTGCAGACCTAGGCTGGCCTCTTCTGGTATCTCAGCATTCCCCCTCCCTTTCCTGATCTCTTTACTATTGTGAGTTTTGTATTATTTTAAATATTTTAACATTGAAAAGGTTTATTTTTATTTTATATTTTAAATATTACTGAGATCATACATAAATAGAACATGGAGACATGCATCTTCTCTCACACTTGCTGTCTTCCTGTGCAATTCTTAGGTGATAACAAGGCAGTGATTATGGACAGAGTGAGAGGGTATGTACCAATTGCCCAAATACTATCCAACTCTAACACTTGCTCCAAATCCTATCAAGTACCTCTGAACTATCTATTAACTGGCAAGTAACTGGTTCTTGGTTGTTAATATATCTTTTCATTAAAAAGAGACTCTGCATCTCTCTAACTATTATCTTTTCCCAAAATGAATAAAAGGCCTGTTATTAACTATTTGGATTCCCAAGTACCCTCCAAGTCTGCTATGAAGTTTGTCTCTTTATATATGTAGTGTTCCAACACTTTGGTAGACTCATTCCTTAGGCAAATGAAATGAGATGTGGCACTATCCTCCAGTGACCTCATGCATACCCCATTAGTGAGGATCCTGATTGGAAGCTGGTATGGGTGTGCACACATTTAATACTGCACTTGGGAGGCAGAAGCAGGTAGACCTCTGTGAATTCAAGGCTAGCTGTTCCATAGCAAGATTCAGGACAGTCAGGTCTACACAAAACATAAACAAACAGAAAGCTCCTGGTGTAGAGTCACATTGGTTCCATATATAATTTGTGTGGATTGAGATTAAGCTTTAAATCCTTGACTTTCCAGTTTTCACCTTTGCCTTCTATAAAATGGCTCCTACAGCATCTGAGGGAATTGTAGGAGATAAAGATCATGAAGTGGTCCTTGTGAGGCATGTGTTAGCTACTTGTCTTATTGCTGTGATAAAACTACCTGATAGAAGCAACTTGGGATGGAAAGGGTTATTTGACTCATAGTTTGAGAGTATGGTCCCTAATAGCAAAGAAGGCATGGCCTCAGGAAGATGAGGCAGCTGGTCACACTGCATCCTCAGTCAGAAAGCAGAGAGATGGATGAGGATGCTCAGCCCCCTCTCTCCTTTTTATTCCATTTGGGACCACAGTGCATGGACTAGAGAGCAGCTTATACTTAGAGTGGGTCTTCCCTCCTTAGTTAACTTAGTCTTGCTAAACCCTCATGGCTTGCCCAGGGACTTATCTCCTATGTGATTTTTAGATCCTGTCAAGATGACAACCATCTTATCTGTAATGAGACATCTAACTAGTTTGCATTCCCCATGTGTCATCTGTTGTTGCTAATATTGTTAGTTAACCAAATCTACCCATCCATTCCTCTTCTACCATCATATAGTATTTATGGAATATTTGTATTGTTTTAAGCTATTTAAGAGCCACACTCTTCCCTTGTGACTTGACAATAACAGGATTATATTTCAAATGTTTTCTGCAAGTTTGGGTATATTGAACCAAGGAGGGGTGTCTCAGTGAGCCAGGGAGTCCTTTAAGAAAAAGATGGGTCCCTTGCCATGACCTGGTTCTGCTCCAGAGGTGGTGTTTCATATGAAGGTAGAGGAAGGGAATGTCTATGCTCTCTTTTGGTTATTTTCTGTGACTTAATAGAAACCCAAGAATCAAATTACTCAATATAAATTAGGGAAGGGTCTGTGGTCTGTTTTTAGTGCTGGGCTTATTGTTGCATACATTGGGAGAATGCACCATAGACAAGTACTTGGCTATAGTGATGTACTAATGTCTGGTTTGTAGAACCCCAGTTCACAATCCTGGCTATGTTGCTTAGCACTTGAATTACTATTGATAAATTATTGGTATCCATTCACTGATATGAAATGAGTATGGTTTGCTCTAAGTCATAAGAGCCTCTCCCACAAGACTTGATGTATAGAGTCTTCTCCCATTGACCACAATTCACATATCTATGAGGTCTCATTTATTGAGTGATTAGTGTTAAACAAGATATGAGCAGACAACTTCATGCTGGAGAGGCAGATGTAGCCTCATAACTCATAGAAGAAGTGCTGGAGTCAGAATCTCAGGTTGAGCCCTCACCCCCATGGTTACAACCTGTGATCTCAGCAAGTCTCCATAACCCTTCTGTTGCCTCCATATATGTGTTATGTGTTACACTTTCCAAAAGCTTAACATTTGTAGGTGAGTTAATAAATGGTGGTTATTCATATCACTCAAATACCACTGCTGCTAGGTCATATCTTAGTTTCTTTGCTTTTGTTATGATAAAATACCTGGATCAAAACAATACAAGGGAGAAAGGGTTTATTTTGACTTGCAATTCTAGAGGGATCTAGTCCATCATGGTGAGAGGACAAAGCAGCAGGCAGGAAAGGCAGAAGGCATGAGAGCAGGGGTGAGGGGCTAGCTGGTCACAGTGCATGTGAACTCAACAGCAGAGGATGATGAATGCATGCTGCCGCTCAGCTCCCTTTCTTCACTCACACAGTCCAGGAACTTAGCCAAGGAAGGCATGGCCACAGTGGGTGAGTCTTGCCACCTCAATTAGCTCAATCAAGATTATCTCCAACAAGCATGCCCACAGGCCCACTTCCCAGGTGATTGTAGCTTCTGTGACGCTGACAGTGATCATTAACCATTACAGATGTTATCGTTTGTGCAGGCTTCATATCTCAGCAGATGTAAGGAGCAGACACAGGTTCTGTCCTTTCTTCTTTAGGTGTAGGGGATGAATGAGTGACATCCTGAAAATGACGTTTTCTTCAGCTACTGGGAGAAGCCTACCCAGCTGTCCTCAGAGATGCCACCTTCAGGGCACATTCTATAAACTGTACAAAATTAAATCCTTCACTTCATTTCCACCAGAAAGACTGCTCAGAAGCCTTGCTCTGCCCCCCTAACACATCTGTACTGCAGAAGGAGGATGTGAGTCCAATCCACCACCCCCCAACACAAAATCCCTGGGAAGATGTATGAGGCTGCATATAAATTGCATTGAATTTGGCCAGCCATGGGCTAGCATTGCTTTTATGCTGAATATCAGCGAAAAGTATGAAATGGAGATTACATTTTCAATTCTGGCTTTTCCCCCAAAGCTCTGCAGAGATGCCTTCATCTGCTCCATCCATCACAGCACAATTGCACTGGTATGGAGTCTCATGCTTTGCATCCCTTCATGGGAAGGGAATCTGCAACTTGCTGTCAGAACAGTGAGGTACCAGCCTCCGCAATGGCTGACTTCTTTATTCCCCGCTTCAACCCTCTCCTCAGATCTCAGCCTTTTGGGTGCTTTTTTTGTTCTTAAGACCTATCACACAGGAAGATCACAAAATCAACCATGCAAGTGCACGCACGTGCATACACACACACACACACACACACACACACACACACACACACACACACACATACAGAGAACATGCTTGGGGATGCTCAAATTGCTATTTGTTTCTTGGGTTGTTCAGGGCAGAAATAAGATGTTGCTGCAAGTGGGGTTCATCCATGGACAATGAGAAACCTGCTTATTACATCTTCCTGAAATATATGTATATATATATATATATATATATATATATATATATATATATATATATATATATATATTCATACCAACTATTTAGTTTCTGTCCCCAAACAGCCCTACATCACTGTCAATGTCTCAGTTCCAATCGTAGTCTGAGGGAAAAAAAAGTGTTTCCTGGTAAAGGGTGGAAGGGTAATGCTGCACATGTGGCTTTATCTGGCCCTCAGCTTCAGTGTCTTCAACAGCCTTTTCCTGCCCACTCTCCTTGCTGCTCCCTGCTGCCCCTCCCCCACCCCCAGTGATTGCCTGGCTAGCTCCCCAAAGAGAAAATGTGTTAAGTGAACTTGACAGATTCCAGGCTGGCTCCATATGGCAAGGCCCAGGTTGCATGTTCCTGGGGTCCCCAAGTTGCTCTCACCTTATTAAGATGGCAGTAACTACATGCAAGTCAAGTTCACTGCATGGTTTTAATTCCTGGGGCCCCCCAGAGACCAGCCTCAGACTTCAAGGTGGAATTAGAGGCAGCATCTTCCACTGCAGATGTGGCCTTTTCCTTGCTGCTTCCCCACAGTCATAGAGCTGTCAAGGAGGTAAGGGAAACAGGGACCCAGAGGGGAGGGATCCTGCTGGAAAATGCAGAGCTTAGGTCTGAGAGCTTTCTCAGGGTTGCCATAGGTGTCTGAAAGCGACATGTAAGCATCATCGTGCTCTTGTTTATGGCTTGTTCTGCACTGTCTGAACCTTTGGACTCCTACACATAATTGAGACTTTGACTTTGATTTATAAGTATCTAATTTGAGCTCCTCCTTCATTTGAAAGCCATGGAGAAAATTAACTCCAAATCAAATCAATGCATTTCAAGTGGATAAGCCCTTGTAACCCAGTGATTAAGGGCTGGAGTTGAAGCCTACATTTTCAGACGGTAGGAATTTGTAAGAATGAGTCTGTAAAAGACAGGCCTTTGCTAGAAATAATTTTATGTGAGAAGTATAGAAAATGTGGCTACCTTTTTTATGCTGTGGATTTCCATATTTTACAGAGAACTGTAGTTATGTGGAATGGAGATTCCTAAGAGGGCAGAGAGTCTCTCAATTTGAATATGTAAAGAGAATAGCAAGAAGAGGCACAGAATTTACTCCAGGTATTTCATGGGGAGAATATCTAACCAGTGGAAAGTTGGGTTTGGGCTTTTTAAGGGTATACAAAATGAAGAGAGAGCGATCGAGCGTGCAGCTGGAGCATATGCAGAAGTATTCTTAGTGAGCTGGGGGTTGCAGTGCATGGAGATGGAGGCCTTTCAGGATACTGAAAGTTTCTTCCAGCTTCAAGGTCCCTAGGCTGTAGACACCAACTTAACCGTTTGAGATGATTCCCTGTGCAAAAATACACTGACCCAAACCGTAAATGATTATGGTGACTTTAGCCTCTATTTCTCTATCCACCTGGTGTGTGTGTGTGTGTGTGTGTGTGTGTGTGTGTGTGTGTGTGTGTGTATGTTGTGTGAACTCACATGTGGACATGTGGGTGATGCCAGTAGGCACCAGTATACACATGTGGAGATGGCCAGAGGATGCAGACTTCAGTTGGGTTTGTTGTTGTTGTTGTTTTGTTTTTTTCTATCTATCACTCTCTATATCTTTGAGACAGTCTCTCACTCCTCCTGGAGCTAAGCAGGCAGTTACCAAGCCTAAGTGATCTTCCTATCTCTGCATACTCCCTCCTCTAGCCCTAGCATTATACAGACATGTGAACATACCTGTCTTTTTATATGGGTTCTTGGGATTTGAACTAGGGTATTCATGCATGTTCAACAATCCCCCAGCCCCCTTATTTATTAATGATTTTTCACATATTACCTCAGAACTCATAACCCCTTCATAAGGGCATTGAATCTTAGTTTGTATTTCTTTAGCTAGAGTAATTAAAAAGTGACTATAATAATTCCTATACTGATACAGTCCTAGTCCCTAAACAAACAAATCTCTACTGACACCAAAGACATCTTGGGGGTTTTGATAAGATTTGCAGTCTCTTATTCCCAGGACAAACAAATTGAACTATTTTCCTCACACAGGTCTCTAAGTAGGCTGTCTTGTTGATTCACCTAGTAGAAGTAAAGATAGCATCATTTCCTTGTTCCTACAATATGATAATATAAAAGAAGCTGTTGATACACACTGTGTTCATTTAACCATGTAAAAATAGAAGAACTCACCCCCAGCTTTAAGAGAAGTGAATATGTGACACTCCACTCAGGTAGTACCAGGAGGAAAGGTGGGTTTATTCCCAGCAATTGCCTCTGTAATGCTTTCCCTCTAATCAGTTTCATCATGGACCAGGGCACTTTCAACAGTGATCATCCATGGGAAAGACTATGGTGGCCTCATCCACTTGGATGAGCAGGCAGGTGCAATGCAGCAAGAAATATGCCACAGCCTTTGCATTGCTTTCCTCAGTGGGGAAGAGAGAGGGAGTTGCTTCCTTTTCTTGTTCTACTAGGTCCAGACCATGTGAGCAAAGGTAGCCCATAGTTCTTTGGTATATGATGACTTTAATTTTATGTTCTCTCCCAGTACAGTGGTCTGTGTATGTGCATGTGTGGGTGGGTGTTTTTATGAGGTTAAGTGTAGATGTGTGAGCATGGGTAGCAAAGCTAGAGGTGCTGTTCTTCAAGCTGTTCATCTTTCTTTTGGGGGACAGAGTGGTTCATTGGCCTCAAACTCTCCAGTAGCCTATAGGCTGGCTGACCACAAAGCTATAACTGTCAGCCTCTCTCTCTCTCTCTCTCTCTCTCTCTCTCTCTCTCTCTCTCTCTCTCTCTCTCTCTGCATTCCCAGCACTTCCCAGGTATTACAAGTGTACACCACCATACCTGGTTTTGGACATGTGCACTGGGAATTGAGCACGTGTCCTCAGGCTTGTGTGGAAGAAGTTCACTGACAGAGCCTTCCCCTGAGCCCTAGCCCAGCATGCTGGATTTTCACAGTACACTGTGAAACCAGTATTTGTAGAAAAGTTGTCAATTATTTGCCACATAATGGGCATTTCCAACTTAATCTTCTAGTGTTATCTGAGAACTCCTTCCCCTCCTTTGTACTAGGTGGCAATCAGATTCATAAGGAGAATGCGGATCCTGGGCTCTGTCAACAAGGAGACCAGCAAGTCTGTCCCACCTGTTCCCTGAGCCATTCTGTGATGGCTGAGTGTCTGATGAACACACTTGCCTTTGGCTTGAATGGCCTCTTTATGCTGATTGTTGTCAAGTTCTTGAGGGAAAGTGAAGGATCATAGGTCTTCTACTATTTGTTAAGGCTGTATGTCTAAGAATATGTGAGCAAATTCTTGAGTCTTAGTCTTTGGTGTTCCAGATAGAAACATATATCTTAGCCTAAATAGAAGGCATCTGATCTCACAAAGCAGACTCGTGGCTGAAACTGGGAAAGGCAGGACAGAGAATTTGTCCTTCTGTGTCTTCAGCAGACTTGGTTTCTATGTCTGTCAACTAGAGCTAGTGATGCTATATTAGATGGTTCTAATGATGAGAACTAATGTTTAATACAAAGAATATTCTCAGCCCGGGATAATGTTCTATTCCACTTCTTTCTAGAAATGAAAAAGGTAAAGGCTGTGTGGTTCAGGGGAAATTAATGTGATATAATATTTCTTCTTTGTCCCAACACACACTAGTTCTCATACTTGATTTTCCCTCAGCTCCTGTGCTATTTAGTTCTTGCAGGCTGCAAACCCTGTCTCCAACCCCCTCCCTGTTTCAAACATAGCTTCATTTCAGCTGCACATCCCCCCTTGCCCCAAGGCCTTGGTGATGCATGAGCAGACCCAAAGCTGAGAGCAGAGCTTGGAGCCTGGAAGCACAGGCCACTTTCTGCTGCTGCAATATCTGTTTCCTTCCCAGGGCACAGGCGTGCCTGTGAGGGATGTGGGAAATCATTTGTGAGAAGTCATAATTAATGATCTGCTGGATCTTGGCACCTATAAAGGAATCAGAAGGCCATTGAGAATTAGAATGGCCCCTGGGATAAGAGTTGTCCTCTAGGGAGGCTCTTCACTAAGGGAAGTGGGGGCCCTGGGAAAGGGGGAGCAAGGAAGATTTGGGTGGCTGGGTTTCTGTAGTTTGCAGGGCTGGTAATCATTTGCTTGCCATACACAGCATCAGAGTGACAGTGACCTGAGTCCAGAGCCCTGGCACTTGAGAGAAGCCATCCTGACCTAAAAATTTACCTCTGCCTCATTCTGTAGTTTTTCTGGGTGTGTTCTTTCTTTGGGAATCTCAGTTTTGCCTCATTGTAAAATGGCGAGGATGTCTCATACTCTTCAAGGCTATTTGGATTAGAAATTTAATGATACCAATGAAACAGAGTAGACACTGAAAAACCCTATGAATAAAATGTTAAACTGGGAAGGCATAACTCTCATTTTCAAGTTGAGTACATACAGCTTTGTGGGTAAAGTGTATGAGTGTGTAGACCCATAGATAATCATAGACATTTCTGTGGGCAGAATGTGTATCCACCTGTGGTAGCTAGAATGCTACCAACAAATCATTCAGATACTTTGTGATGTCAGTTCTCCTTCTTTGGTGGAAAATTAAATTGAGTTTCTAATGAAACTTTCTGCCTCTCTGTGAATTGCAAAGTGTCCACTAAGTCTTAATTTCCTCTTGCTTTGTTGCCATGCTGTTTGGGAAGTTCAGTGACTCCCTCTGTGCCCAGAGGCTGTTCCGTCCCTGGAGTAAGGTCCCTTAGAACACCATCAGCAGGTCTTCTGTTTCAAAGTCACTTGGTATTCTCTGCACTGGAGCTTCCCATCCTGCTTTGAGTACCTTATTAATTCATGCCTATAAATCAGCAGGCACAGTGTCTGCACTCAGCAAGGAGTAGTGATGGTGTAATAATGAGAAGCTTTCCTGGTCTGTAATAATAACAGTATTTTTGAAGCTTCTAACTCATCATGTTACAGATGGGGCTACATGATACAATATTTGCTGTGTTGGCTAGTTCTGTATCAACTTAACTAATGTTAGAGTCATTTTGGAAGAGTGACCCTCAGTTGAGAAAATCCCCTCACCAGATTGGCTTGTGGGAAAATCTGTGATGTAGTATCCTGAATAATGATTGATGTGGGTGGACCCAGACCATTATGGGTGGTGCTACCCCTGGGTATGTGGTCCTGGATGATATAAGAAAGCAGACCAAGCAAACCATGAGGAGCAAGCCATCAAGCAGCATTTTTTCATGGCCTCTGCTTCAATTACTGCCTCCATGTTCCTGGCCTGCTTAGGTTCCTGTTCTGCTTGAGTTCGTACTCTGGCATTCCTCAGTGGTAGACTGTTAGCTGAGATTTGGAAGCTTATATGAACCCTTTCTTCCTTGTGTTGATTTTGTGTTCTATCACAACAATAGAAACCCTAACTAAGACATATGAAGAGGTCTTAGCCCATGGTAGGTATATTGCATTGTGGGAGAGCAAGTGATGCCAATCACAATCACTGTGGTTCATGTCAAGTATGTTGTGCAGGGTTTACAGCAGGTAAACTTTGTGTTGTCCACTCTGCTAATAATGATGATTGGCTTCAGGTGTTCCTTATGATCCTGAACATTTTCACTCCCTGTTATACTTCTTCCCAGTTTGCCTTTAAATCAAGAGCCAACTTCTAATATTTTGAACCATTTCCTTCAGCTGCCTGGAGTTCGAGAGACAGTATGGGAGGATGGTCCCTGGCCCCAAATGTGTTTGCCTAGCAAAGGGAGAAGTTGTAACAGTTAGGCTCTTGCTAACAGGGGAGATGCTCTACTTCTTGAGGTTAGAACCCACAGCAAGGAAGGAATTTTCCTCCCTGGGTATTTGCTAATGCTCCTAGATGTGCTGGTGAGCCCCTGTCTGCCCACCTCTATGCAAATGAGTCCTCCCACAAGCTGAGGATGTGCTGTCCTCAAAATCTAAGCGCCATGTGCAGGAGATGGGCGCAGCTGCTGCTGCACAAGCAAGATCTGAAAAGGGGATAGCGTTTGCCTGCGGTGAGTGATCTCCATGATTGATTACAGTTTGAAAAAAGACCTTCGCCTGGGCATGAGATCTGACAACGTGATCACCACTGTAAGTTGGCTTTCTCAGGTCATGAACCTGGGGCCTCAGCCTGGAACAGTGTGGGAGGAGAGGGAAGCCACCCCTGTATCAAGAGGTGCTGGTGCTGCCATTATGAACACCTTTCCTGAGTTGGCAGAACTGAATCCTTCCAACTTGACAGGGCTCTGGTCATTCCTGTAGCAGGGCACATTTACTTATCCTCTTTGGTGTCTGTCAGAATGGGCTTGTCAGACTATTTGGGGACCCTGCTAGAAGTTCTGAGAGATGCAATAAAATGAGGCAATGCTGAGGACACCAACTCAGAGCACTGCCTTTGAGTTCTGGTGGATTTCACACTGTATCCCAGCCCAGCCTTGCTAAAGATGAGAACCTTGACAGTTATTTATCTTCCATTATCTTCCTTTCTCTCATCTGTGAAAGGAGGGCAATAGTGTGTGTCTCATGAAAATAAAAGTCTATTAGATAAATGCTCAGCATGGTGTCTTACACCTAATAAACCCTTAGTACATGGTAGGCTGGCTTCTGTGTCATTAACATCCAGACCCTCCTACAATGACAATGTTGTCATATACCTATGTACCTACACAGCAATGGTCTCGTTGATGCAGTAGATATTCGAGCATGTTTGTTGTCTTGCAGGATGGGGAATATCACTGCTTTAAAAATCAGATTTTAATGGGTGTAAAGGCACATGAAAACAGTTTCTGGCCATGTAGGTGAATGTCTATAATAAAGAGCAAGGCCTGAAAATAAAGGTGATTTTCATCCTGAGAAAGTCTGTTTTGACTGAATTAGAGTGGAGACTGTCAGGGAATTTTGGGAATTAAGTCATTATTATGTGCTAGGATGTTCCTATTAGGGGCTAGAATGCAGTGTAGTAGTTAAATAGTTGCTTAGTATGAACAAAGCCCTGAGTTCAATCCCCAGCACTGACTGTCAAAAGTAAATAAAGAGAGGATGAAAATACCTAGTAGGTTTATGATAGGCAGATAAATAGATAGGCAGACAGAGAAGTAGATGACAGAGATGAAAGACAGACTGATTTACATATACAGAGGTGATAGATATATGATAGGTAGATAGAATGATAGATGCAGAAGTGACAGATGACAGAGATAGACAGATACTGCTTAAATATAATAAAATCCACCCAATTAAGCATGCACCTTAAATTTAGATAAGTGTATACAATCTTACAATCATCTCTGTAGAGCTTTTATCCTCAGAAGTTTGCTTATCCTCATATTTAGTCTGCTCCATCCCCATCCCAAGTCCCAGACCACCACAGATCTGCCTTCTGTCCATTTTGAATTTCTTGTCAATAGCATCTTCCTGGGAAACTTTTCTTTTTTGACACCTTTCACATAGTTCACTGTTTCTCAAGTCCATCCATGCCTTTGTGTATGTCTGTGAAGGGAGTGCAGCTCAGTCTGTGTGTGTATTCACAAGTTAGTGCCATTTCTGTTTAGTTGGGGTGGGGAGTGCATGTTGTGAATGCTGTAGGTTTGAGCAAGTCTGTGTGGACACTTTGCTTTGTGTTCATGAGTAAATCACTTAAAGTAGAATTGATGTGTGGTATATTATCTCAAATTTAACATTCTAAGATTCTGTTTTCAAATGTGGAAATACGGTTATGTTTTGAGTGCGTCTGCTGTTATTGGCAATAATATTTTGAGATGGGCTCCTAACATAGCCTTGCCTGGCCTAGAACTCACTACGTAGCCCACACTCTTCTTTTACTTGTAGTCATACTCCTGCCTCTGCTTGATTTCTGGGATTTCAGACAGATATCACCATATCCTACAGGCTGTATTATTTTTAATTTCCCCCAGTATGTACCTTTCATAGCTCCCAAATGCCCTTCTGTGTCTGTCCTGCATTGAGACTTTCTGGCCCCTGTAATGTTCACCTTTGGATTCAAGTGAATGGTGATGCTGTCAGCATTAGGCTAGTGAAGAAGTGCTCTGTCCCAGCATATATGTCCTAACTTACTCAAAACTATTAAAGATTGTGAACTATTCTCTGGATTTCTGTGATGCTATTAATCTATCATTATTTTAACAACAGAGGTATATGCAAAGTCAGAGCCACTTGTGTATTGAAGTGTTTCCACCTGGTGTGACCACTTGGGGAGGTAAACAGAGGATGAAGTGTTCACTGGGCAACGAGAAAGTTTGTTTTATTACTTCAATGACAGGTTTCATCTATGGATGCACCTGCATACACAGAGGCACACCTGTGTATCATTGCCCCCTTGTTGTGCTGGATGTCAGCCTCCATGGGTGATTCTCTGTTGCTTCACCTGTCCACACACTAAACTGCTGCATGCACACTGCTGGAAAATAGTGTACCATTGTCTGCATTTTGCTTCATGCTTTCTTTTTCTTCCTGCAGGATTACAAATGGATTAACATGCTTAGTAGGAGGTTTATATAGTAGTAGGGTGCCCAACAACTTTTTCTGAAGGACTTTAGTAGATTTCCCTCAAATCCAACTGGATTCTGTAACCTCCTATTTGTGATTTTTATTAGTTTCAAAAAATAGCAGATGAGGTGGTGAATGAATGGAGGATGTGGCCTTTCTCCTGGGTGTAAGCACTCTTAACCCCCAGACAAGAGCTTCATACAAAAGCCATATAAGGGGTACCACCTCAGGGTTATATGAAGACATTTTAAATAGATGACCATCCTATGTGAACCTATGTGAATCTCTATGATACCCATTTAGCATTATCTGAAAAAATATGCATGTGTACATATATATATATATATATATATATATAAATGTTTCCTCCAATTCCATCATATCAGTATGTTAAATTCCTTGCTTATATGTACCTGTTATTAATAATTATTCTTCTGGATATTCAAAGGCTAAGTATTACCCTGTGGGACAAATTTGTCCCACCATCTATTCTTTCAAATATTTCAAAGTTGTATTGGCACACAACAATATCCGTTAATTTACAAATTGTTCACAGATACTTTCTTATTGCAACCACAGAGCAGAATACAGCAACAGAAATGCATAGTTTCAAAATTATAAGGTGTATCCTATCTGGAGTGTGTGTATGTGTGTGTGTGTGTGTGTGTGTGTGTGTGTGTGTGTGTGTGTGTGCATGTATGTGTGTGTGCGTGTGTGCGTGTGTGCATGTGCATGTGTGCATGTGTGTATGTTTTATGCATGTAGTACATGTATGTATATATAGCCACACATGCTGTCACACATTTGTACAAATATACATGTACCAACATGGAAGCCAGAGGTTAATGCCTGGTGTTTTCTTCATTTGCTGTCCTCCTGTTTTCTTAAGGCAAGGTACCTCACTGAACTTAGAACTTGCTGATTTGAATAGTTTAGCTACCCAGTTTTCCTAGGAACACTATCTCTGACCCCCTGGTGCTGGGATTGCTGGTGGCTACCTACATGCCTAGTTGTTTTTATGTTGGTTCTTAGGATCTAGATGCTCAGTGTTAGGCTTTATCCACAAAGCCATCCCCTCAGTCTCCATTTGGCTCTTTATATAGACATCCAATTCCCTTTCTAAGGTAGCATGTGGAGTGTTCACAATGTTACTGCATGTCTGTGGATCATGGTATGTCTCTCTTTTGTATACATGTTTACACTGGTCTCACTCCCTCGGTATGGACGGGGCACTTCATTCTCCTGAGTACCATACCATATAATTTGGGCTTAATAATAGCATCTCCACACAAGAACAGGATCTGAGAAAATACAGGTGGAGGGTGTGGTATACCCAACATACAGTTCACAGAAAATGACCCTTTTGGCTGATGTCTACCCTGAAATATCAGCCATATTACTATTGGGATTGCCTACTATTACATAGCCCAGTTACTATTGGATAAGATATACAAGAGTCAGTGTCCAGCATCTAAACCCTAGGCCTCCTCTTCAGCCTAGTGTTCACATCTCTTTGTTCTGTCTCCTTGCTGCTCTATAGGTATTTCAAACACACAGTCCTTTTCAAGGCATTGCTTTGGATGTGTGCTTCTCCACCTGAAGTTATCTCTTCTATGATATCCATACAGCTTCCTCCTTCCTGACCACTTTTCCTCATTCACAAGCCTTTGTCACTGTCCAGTGCCATGCTCTTGTCCCTCTCACATTCATAGGTCACTATATTTTAGATCAATGTGTTTATACGTCATTTTCCTGTCTCCTATGTTAGAGGCACACCCTAAGGCATTCAGCCTGGAGTGACATTTGTCGATGAAGTAGTCTCTGAAAAAAGACTTTTTCCATTGCTTCTGGTATCTCACCCACCATCTCTGTCTTTCCTACCCATATTCCCGTGCACAAAGACAAACAGAATCCACTACCATTTCGCCACTTACCTGTATGTGCAGATCCATAGCCAGAACAAACTGTGGGCGATTTGCTACAAATGTGTGCTTTCAACCAGTTCAACACAGACAGAATATCCTGAACAATGAATGGTGTGCAGCTTGTCCAAGTGCTTCACAACTAACCACAAAGAGAACCCAGGAGCCTCTTTGCTAAGGACCAGAATAGCTCTACTGGAGAAGTCCTATGTCGACAAAATCTTTGGCTCTCTGGCAGCCATTTAACAATCCTTGTCAATACCAGGGAAAGGCAAATCTTTATTAGCAACGTCCTACAGTTTCTGTTCAGGCATTTCCACCCTTGAAATGGATTTATTTTTTCCAAGGCCCCCTTTCTAATTAACTCAGGAGCCTAGATTTCAAAGAGTCAACCTTGTGAATGGAGAGGGCACTCTGCAGAAGTGAGCACTGGAGGTGATGTTTAATTAAAGAGATGCTATTAGAAGGAAGAGATCTGAGCAGGTTGTAGTGCTAATCCTTCTGGCTGGCTCCTGTATCCCTGCATGATGGTGATTGATGAGCTGGTCCCCCTCACATCTTCATCGGCAGCATGCATGAGTCCCCTCAGGCAGGAGGGGCTCCAGCTCTCAGTGCAGGCACTTGCCTTGATTGAGTTTCAGGGGCTGGTAAAAGGCACTGATATATAAGAGTTCTATCTCTCTCTGCTGCTTCCTTCCCTTCCTTTCTCTTCCTTAGTGGGAAGCCAGCTGAGTGGGTCAATAGATAGATGGGTGGATGGATGGATGGATAGATGGATAGATAGATCGATCGATTGATAGATAGATAGATGATTGATATGTAGATACACAGCTGATATATATATATATATACATATATACATAGATATATAGATTGATGATAGGGGGTATAGGGATACATATATGATATATGTATGGATGAAGAGGATAGAAAGAAAATGAAATAGAAAAATATAGATAGGAAGGATTATGGGTAGATAGAGAAAAATTCATAGTGTCTGTATATAGTTGTATTCATCTATTCATATTTATAGCCATTCATCCACCAACCTATCACTCCTTACATGTATGTATGCATTTCTCTGTGTGTCTACAAGCATCTGTCTAGCCACCTCTTTATAAACAATTCCATGAATCCGTAAATCTATCTTTATCCTTCCATGTCTATGTTTTTCTTTGTGTGTAGTTTTCCCACTCTGCCCATCTTACTATATACTATACTGCTTATCTTACTATTTGCTCTTCTATGTATCATGGGCTTATCATTTGAGTCAGTGTGAGGAAGCCTCTAGCAAGCATCATTGGTTTTTGATTTTTATTTTCTGTGTTGTGTAAGTGATCAAGAGGTCATTGGTTAAGCATACATGAATTAAAGGAACAGCCCGAGGTACCTTTTCACAATTATTTAGTAATTATGAAATTTATTAATATCATAGTGCGTGCTGGTTTCTAATGTTAAGCATGCTTAATCCTGTGTATTAAAAGTAGTAGCCTCTGCCAGTTTCCCATTTGGAAATGAAAGAAGTAAGTTTTAGAATTGTGGGGGCTTGTGAGGTGGGTCCACATATAAGAACATGTTATGTTCTTACAGACGACCTGAATTCTGTTCCCAGCACCCATATTAGGCTGCTCACAGGTACCTGACATCTTGTCTGCAATCACCTGCATTCACACATGTCCATACCTTCCCATGTATGTGCACATATTAAAAATAAAATCAATCTTAAAAAATAATTGTTCATATTGTTCATAATACACAATGTGACACAGTGAGGTAAGGCCTTATTTCTGTGTTTAACAGTGCATGCATAGTGCCTTTACAGGATAAAATTAGTCATCCCAGGTCAGAATTGCAGCGGTGTAGTTATAGGGATCATGCTACACATCTGTCTTTCTCCACAGTGTTTCTTTCAAGTGGATGAGAAGACAGGTTTGTGTCTCCCAGAGTTTCCCCCTTTCTTCTTTCCCTTTAATTCTGTGTCCCATTTTCCTTGAGTGAGCATTTTCACCATGTGGCCAAGGGGCTGGCTTTTGATTCCAGGAGACTGCAGAACTTCCATCCATCTTCTGAGCCAAAATAAATTGGCAGAAATGTCTGATATGACTTTCCCTCCTTCTTCAAGGCAGATGCTTTTCTCATTATGGAGACAAGAATGACACTTTGTCTCAGCAAGCCCTCAGACACTTATAATACCTGTGTAGTTTCTGGTCTTGATGCTGCTAGCTCGGGGAGGTGTGAGGAGACTTGGGCTCTGCTGAGCTCCATCTTATGAGATTATGTTTTCAGAATCTGTGATCCGACCCTCCTCATATGGATCATCTGCAATGCTAATTTCAGAGGTTATGGCTCACATCCTGGAGCCTACCAGGCTGCCTTCCTAACTGATGGGGTTGGGTCTGACGTGAAACAGTAAGCCACAGTTCTCCATTTCCCTGTTCTAGATGAATAAGAATTAAACTGCACTAAACTATAACTTTTTCAACTCCCATTAACTTGGCTTGGGTAAGGAAACTCTTCTCGGAGAAGACAGTAGGCAAATACCATCCATCCTAGTCCACCAAACTCTAATTGGAGGTGGGAACTTAGTACATGCTAGTTTGCCTCAAATAGTCCATCTTTTCATGACTTTTATGAAACAAACTTCCCATGTTGCAGAAAAGAGGAATGTGGATAAATATCCAATTCCACTTTCCTGCAGAAATAGCTCCTTCTTCATCTCAGATCTTTGTTCTGACAATAGTTATGTCTTTACTATCATGAGAACCCCATACAACCTTAGATCATATCTATGCCTCATTTCCTTGTGGACTAAAGGAAAAAAAAGTCTCTTGATCATGGCACTGCACCCTTGGAAGACTCATAAAGCTATTGTTCTAGAGACCCATCAACTAGTAATTCTGTGGGCACAAAGGAACAGATCATTGTCACTTGACTCCCTAGTTGCCAGACCCTGAAATAATGGCAGCAGGCTAATTGTGCTATGACATCCAAATCATGAGTTCTTTTCTCTGAAGCCAGGTCCTGAACCACTGATCAAGCTGTGCTAGGTTGTCTGGTGATGCTTTTGGCTGTCTGGTAGTGTGCCACTCTTCATTCTTAGGTCTTACCCATGCCAGCACTCCCAGTCTATTTAATTGACCCTCACACCTTCACTTCGGTTTTGCTACAATCTGTAATCTTGATCTTGATTTATTGTCTTGCTAATGGAAACACCTTCGTTTTTTATTTAAGAGTCAGTCTGCTTAAGGGTTTCCCCCCATCGTAAGCAAATGCATCTTAGAGAGCTAGACCAGACACATATATGGTGCTAGCCAAACTAAGTATGTGGCTTCTCTGATTTCAGAATTCCCTTGAGAAATTAAATTAATGTTTTTAAATTTAGTGTGCAGTCATGGCCAGGCTTTTATGGATGGTGGGTTTTGCTGCCTCCCTCCTCCTCTTGCTCCTCCTCTAACCCTCCCCCATTGTTTTATGCTAAATTAACATATCTGTCTTAGTTTGGCCTTATATTGTTGTGATAAAACACCATGGCTAGAGCCTGTTGTCGAGGAAAGGGTTTATTTGGCTTACACTTCCCTAGCACTGTTCATCACTGAAGGAAGTCAGGGCAGGAACTCAAACAGGGCAGGAACCTGGAGGCAGGAGCTGATATGGAAGCCATGGAGGGATGCTGCTTACTGGCTTACTTCCCCTGGCTTGCTCAGCCTGCTTTCTTATAGAACCCAGGACCACCAGCCCATGGATTGTACCATCAACAATGGGCTGGGCCTTCCCCTATCAATCACTAATGAAAAAAAAAATGACCTAAAGGCTTGCCTATAGCCCAGTCTTATGGAGGTTTTCTCATTTGAGGCCCCAGCCTCTCTGATGACTACAGCATGTGCCAAGTTGACATAAAATTAACAAGTGTCTGGCTTTTAATTCTCAATATATAATATAACACTGGGACATGTGGTCTACCAAGGCTTCTCTCTTCTGATGCATACATATACAACAAATGATACACACTAACAGTCCTTATAGTACTGTATTTGTTTCCAAACAACTTAAAAATAACAAATTGAACATTGTTTCTTCTTACTTTACAAAAATTTTAGTGAGAATTTGAAGTTTTTAACAATTCCTTGCTTTTCTGACTGAATTTCCACATTTTGTTAATTTTGATCCCACCACTTCAGTGTGTCTCTTCTTTGTCATTTTGAATATTGATTAATAAGGCCTCTGTTATTATAGGATAAGAACCTTTGTCATTTTTCTGCAGCTGGACCTTGTGTTCCACACTTGATATCATGAATCCAGCTCAACACTCAGCATTAAACTTACCATGTCAAAAGGTGAAAAAGCTCTATAATAAACTGACTGCTTTGTATGGTTTTGACTGTATTCTGAATTTGTCATTCCAAACGTGATCTAAGCAGGCATAAAACTCAGTTCAAATTCATCTACTAGACCGAATATAGCAAAAGTTCCAGCAGAATGCAGATTAACAACTGAAGAGAGGCATGTAAGCGGAAGGCTTTGTGTTTCTGTCCATGGTGCTGAACACATCCCTGGGTATCCAAGTCAACTTCTCTGCCTTTGTCAACCTAACAAAGCGATTATACTTAAATGACTATGTGACAAGGGATCAGGTGTTTCTCTATAATCATCCTCTAGTCTCATTTCCTGGGACTATAGATGCTTTTGGTGACATGATGGGAGCTGACTGTCATCTACCAGGGAACTGTTTTGTTGGATAGGACAGATTTTAGCTACACGTAGCTATTTACATAGATTAAAAGTAAATGAAATTAAAATGCCACTGCATAGCTATATTATGCATCTTTTAGACACTCAAAGGCTACACATGGCAAATAGTGGCTACATCAGAAATCACAGATCTGCATTGTCTCCATTATCTCAGAATGCTTCACACTCTGTGCGTCCTCGGGGTGGTATTAGGATTTGTGAATGATCTCCATTAGAGCTGCATCTTCATCACTAGAATCAGTGAGTGCTACTGTATATGTCAAAAGGGATCTCATGGATATCATTAAGATACAGATATCAAAATGGAAAGATTTTCTTGCATTATCTGGTTGGGCTCCATATAATCAAGGCAGTCCTCACAGAGAGGAGCTAGGGTGCCAACTGGACTGAGAGTGGAAGACAAAGTACCAATGAAAACAGAGATAGGCTTTTTTTGTTTTGAAATTGCAGAAAGAGGCTAAAGTAAGGTTTTAGAGGGCTGGTAGCAAGCAACAAAATGGAAATATCCCAGAGAGCCTACAGGGAAACAAAAACCCATTCCCAGTGACACCTTGAGTACATGCCATTGAAACAGGTTTTGGATATCTGATGTTCATAATTACAGCAGAGAGAGTTGGGTAGCTTCTTCTGTGGGTAAAGAGATTGCTATGCAAATGTGAAGACATGATTTCAGGTCTCCATCACTCACATAAAAGGCTGTGTGCAAAGGCACACAGCTGTAACAGCAACACCACACTTGCAAAGGCCAAAGGTGGTATGTTGGGTATTTTATTTCCACCTTATTTTTTGAGACGGATCTGTAATTGAACTTGGGGCTTACTAAATAGGCTAATTAGGCTCCAAGAATCCTCCTCTACCAACCTCCCCAGTGCTTGGGAGTATAGGAGAGAGTAGCAGCAGTCCAAAGCCATCTTTAGTTACATAATGAGTTCAAGGGTAGTCTGAGGTCCATGAAACCCTGCCTCAAAAAACAAACAAATGAAAGAAAAACTGAAGTTGAATGAGAACCAAGGTTCATCCTAATAGGTGCAGTGCAGGGTTATTTCTGCCCTTCTCGCCCTTGGAGGCTGGTAGTTTGTTTCCTAAGCTCAGTGTGACATCGTGGGTGTGATGACTCAAACTTAGTCTCTACTCCCTCATCTTGCTCCTTTCTACCCTGGCTGAATTTTGATGAATTTTTTTTGCATAGTGTACACTATCATCCCAGTTATTTCCTAATTTAAGTAATAACAACAATGAAAGTAAGGACACCATGATTACTGGACACACACACACATTTACCAAATGCTTGATTTATTTTAAGCAGTGGTGAGGAATTCATGAGCATTACATAATTTGTTTTATGAATGACCCAACAAAACATGTGTGGTTAGTAACCCCATTTCCAGTGAGATCAGCTGAAGCATCAGGCAGTTGTACCACTTACATTGTGCATTTCACTCAGCGGGATTCCAGATTCAAGCAATAGACTTTCTATTCTTCAGAAAATTTTCATTCTAGAACTCAGGAGAAATATCATTCTTCCTTCCCACTTCATTTTAGGAACTCTATTATCTTTTCTTTTACACCTTGCCCTTTCAAGGAACAATTTACTGGAAAATCAGAAGAATCTCTTTAAAATAGTTCATGTAAATTGGCTTTGACTTTTTTTATAAGGTACTAGGCATGGAACCCATGGTATTGTACATGCTAAGTTAATGCTCTGCTATTGGGCTACATTCCCTGTCTTTAGATTATTAGTTAGGGTCTCCATACAGAGGGAAGGCCAATATGACTATCCCAGAAATCTTCAGCAGCAGATATAATGGAAATATGCCTGGCTGGGTTCATGTTCTAGATCCAGTGTGTACTAATGGCATGCCAGTGAATGAATCACCCCTCTCTTATGAGCCTCAATCTCCTCAACTTTTAAATGGGGTGGTGATCTCCACCTTTGAGTTCCTAAGAGCATTCAATGGGATGAAAAGGTAAAGTCATTTTTGGGACACAGGATGACCACTGTTGTCAGAACATCCATTTTTCTATTTCCTGCCTATACTATGCATTTAAGGGCTGGTTTATATTAGCTTGACAGTTTACCCTTGAATAGATTTAAGTCTCAACAGTCAAACTTTTAATAACAATCTGTATTTTTTAAAAAAATCTACATCTTTAGTGATCTCATGAGAAAAGATTATAAACTGGGCAAGGTAACAGACTCTTGTCATCACAAATACCAAAGAGATCGAAACAGGAGGCTAGCTTGAACCTTGAGCAACACAGCAAGACTCTATTTTTAAAAAGAAAACTTCAAGGCCGGGCGGTGGTGGCGCACGCCTTTAATCCCAGCACTCGGGAGGCAGATGCAAGCGGATCTCTGTGAGTTCGAGGCCAGCCTGGTCTCCAAAGCAAGTTTCAGGAAAGGCGCAAAGCTACACAGAGAAACCCTGTCTCGAAAAAACCAAGAAAAAAAAAGAAAAAGAAAACTTCAAAATATAAAACAGTTTCATGATTTACTCCAAATTATTTTTTGCTTTAGAGCAGAAAATCCTAGGATCCCTGTTGAAATAATTTCAAACTCAGAGTATCCTGCATCACACACAGAGAAGATGAGGAAGATAGCATTCTAACCCACTGGTACCAACTGACCTGCTGGGCCTCTCCTGTTCTGCGTCCTTCCTTACCTGAACAACTATCTTCGCTGCCCTCTGTGTGACTGCAGCCTTCCTATCTACCCCATTGATGCTTTACACCCAAAGGACATGAATCTGATGTCCATCTCCGACATTCTTCCAAGACACCCCACGAAAGTATTAAGTGCACTCTTATTTTTCCAGTTTCTCTTCATGTCATCAATTTTGATTTTCATTATCAGCACATGCTAAGTTTTCATCACACATGTACACACATGCACATATCTACTGCTCAAAAAGTCCCATTCCCTGTGTTCTTTTATGCTCTGGTACCAATATGTTTGATTTTCCTCTCCATTGGATTTCTTCCAACCCATTCATACTTCTCAAGATTCATCTCAACAGAGGCTTCATGAGCCATTTGATACTTTTTATCCCTGCTGCTACAATAATTTGTGCTTGTAAACTCTGCAAAACTTTGAGCAGTAATTTTTCACATTCAGATTTTAATATCAATTTAGAGGACATTTTTCTCATTCCTGAATACATATTGTTGTGTAATGGCATCACCACCACAAATAAAGGCATAATTATTAATATTTCTTCATTGAGAAATATGTATTTAATGATTGAATATATGAGTATTCATTAAATAGACAAATGGATTGATGAATGAGTGGATGGGAGGATGGATGGATGGCTTGATGAATGAAGCAATGGATGGGCAGATGCATGAATTCACAACATGCTAACATGTATCTATATGGTTTAGATAAAGTAAGATATAACTCCAAGTGTCTGCTGATGTCTGAAGCAGCCTACATACTTGGAATGTATTCAAGGACTCTTCTCTGACCCCATACACAGGCAATGTCTATACTCTGCTATGTATTTGTTCAGAGTATGTTTCATCTTTTCAGAAAGATGTCCAGTATAAACATTAGTCAGTTGATTTCTCACAGAGGTACAATGAGCTGTTAAAAGCCTTTTACTTCTTTTGTCCCAAGTTAGGTACTTTAGGTAGATTCTCAGAGGCTTGGGAGCTTTGTCGGATCCAGTAAAGGAAAAGTTGCATTATGAATGCAGCAGAATTCTAAGAAAGCTGTCTAGGGGTCCATATCTAGGCTCTGCAGAGACTGTCAGGAAAAACAGAGGATTTTTAGGATAACAGAGGTGGGCTAGGATGGAAATCCAGTTTCACTGGATGCATCTCCCTGAAAGCATTTACGAAGATGCTCATCTTTGGTGCCAAGATGGCAAGTAGCTGTAGTGAGGAGCTGGGCCTTCACATTTGAATGGTCGGAGTTTGATCTCAACTCTGATAATGGGCTTGCCAATGATGAGTCCAGAGGCAACTTATGGCATCTAAACCAGTGGAAATATCTAACATTGCCCAGCAACAACGTCAAATGGAGGTGTTGGAGGTGTAGCTCAGTGATAAACACTGCAGGAAAAGCCCTATCACTAAGGAAAGAATGGAAGATAGAAATGGGCTAAGGGTGGGAGGAGAGGAGGAAGATAAAACATGGTTTGAGCCACAATGTAGGTTTGAAGATTATATTCTAGTAACTACATTAAGCCAAGTAAACCAGAAATAACTACATTTCATTTCAGTGTTTTACTCAATCTAATATAGTTTCATATGTAACCAAGAATATTTTATTTAGCCTCATGTATGTAATCAGTTGTCATTGCAACATGTGATCAAGATAAAAACATTATAACTGGCTTGCATTATCATCATTGTACAGTAACTTCACTCTGTATGCTGTTGACATACAGAGCACACCGCCTTTCAGACCAGCTCCATCGGAGTCATCTGATACCTCTACGTAGTTAGTTACTGCTCCATTAGTGCAGAGTTGCACACTTGAACAGTTCTCACAATCTGAAACTCTCTAGCTTGCAGAACAGCATCCATTCTCCAAAGAGCAAATGAGGTCATGTTGAAACTGCCCTATGCCTCAATTTGCTTCTCTGAAGTGTAACCAAGAGTCTGGCAGCTTCCTCAATTGAGTTACATGGTTGCTTTGTTTCTATTATGAAACCTTAAGCTTCATGAGGTAAGGAGTGATTTCTTCCAGCACTTTGTCCAGAGGGTAGCATATAGTAGGTATGTTAGTGTCTTAAGTCTGCTACAACAAAGAGTCACAAAGTGTTTGGTTTCAACAACAAAAATCTATTGGTCCAATAAGTTGCAAGCCAGAAGTCAGAAATCAAGATGTTGGCCAGGCTATTTCCTTGAGTACTATGAGGGAGAATCTCTCTGGTGCCTCTCTTGCAGCTTCCGTGGTTACGGGCATGGTTCAGCTTGTATAAACATTACCCCTACATCTGCCTTCATCTTCACACATCTTTTTCCTTAGGTGTGCCTGTATGTCCAAATTCCCCCGTCTTGCATATGATACAGTTGCAGGGGGCTAGTTTAGTTGCTATGAGCACATGCATTCATCTCCAGGAACCACATAAGAAGCTGAACACAGTGACATGCATCTACAATCCCAGTATGAGGGAGGTAGAGGTAGGAGGATCCCTGGTACTTTCTGGCCAGCCAGTCTAGCCAATTTGTGAACTTCTGTTTCAGTGAGAAACTGTCTAAGAAAAAAACAAAGAGAAGAAAGGAAGGAACATCCAAAGTGTCACTCTGGCCACTACATGCACTGGTATACATGTGTTCACACACACACACAAACACACACACACACACACACACACACACACATATACACATATGCATGCATACACAGAGATGCAGTTGTGTTAGACTGGAGATCCATGTGCTCCTTAGTCTTGGGTGATCCTGGCCTAACCACTACTACAGCTGTACTGGCCCCAACATCAATGTGTAACTTGGAGTGTAGAACAGTTCAACCTATAATGGGAAGTTTGATGAATTTAAGTCAACTGGATGAACATAGAATAATTGAATATAAAGAGAACATCTCAGCTACACAAAGAGGTCCCAGGGTTATCCCATCCATCCTGAAGATAGACATATTGGAAATCGAATGAGACAAACCATGCAGTGCAGAGAAGCAGCGCTGCCCACAGACAGAATGCTCCGCGCACAATGCTCTGCACTAAGAGGTTTGCAAATGTTACTATTGTTCTCTGATGTTTGGAATTGAATCAAATTTCCACTGACCTCTGTGTTCTTAGGCACTGAGGTCTCAGAATCCTTAGATCCACTAACTAGGATGTCTCCGTAGGTTGCACATAATAATTTACCTAGACTCTTGATCTGTTAACATCTGAACAAAACTGCTCACTTCTGGGCTGCTGCCATCTTTTCCTACCAAAACAAAGCCTTTTTCTAAATTTGTAGAAATGCCTTGTTTCCTTTGGCTTTGCATTGATTTTGTGCAAAACCTTTTCTCCCTTAAGTCAGCGGAGCCCTGTGCTTCTCAGCTTCTGCCGCCCACCCAGCTCAGTGTTCCAACAGGCAGGTATCCTCAAAAGACCACACACCCTCAGCTGTAGAAGAATAGTACTGGTGCCCTGCTTAACCCTGAATGAATCATCAGCGTACTTCCAATCTCACATGGTACATTGGCTTTTGGGGGGGGGTTACAGACTTACTGGGAGTGGGGGCAGAATTAGTTACAGGACATAGGAAGATGGAGCTCATTCTCTCAGTCCATCTGAACACATTTCAAAAGTAGTGAACTGGACTTAGGCGGTAGCTGAGTAGTGGAATGCTTGTGTAAGGGCCTGGCAGTCCTATATGTTGGAGGATGGTCTCAATATCGTCTTTTACTTCCCTTCTATTCATTCTGGCACTCCATATGTGAGCTCCATTACCCACTTTAACATCTCATCTACCTTCCATTTACTGTTTCGTCAAGCTATTTCATCCTTCGTGCTATTTCTTGCTCACTCTTCAACTCCAGGCTTAGCCATCAGCTCTTTTCAAGGACGTTCTTGACTATTTCAGCTCTTTTCCTTCCTCCCCTCAAGATATGTATCCCATGCTACAGAAAATTCCAAGTCTGTCTCTGGGCTCTGGCCTGCCAGGATCTTGGAGGTATCTGGGCCACAGCTGTCTAGTTCAATGTTGCCCCTAGCTACCTTGGAAGATGTGGAGTACTGAGCTTATGAAAAAGGTTGTGTGGATTCCGCTTGCTTCTTGACTAGGTCAGAGCCCTCACTTCCTGGCAGTCTCTCCTGGTTTCATTTCTTCTATGTCTGGCAATAATTCATTTTATGACAGCCTTTTTTCCCCTAGCTGGCAAACTATTAGAGGCTAAAACTTATGCAATGCACAGTGAAAGACAAGGTCATACTTTATCATCTTTGCCTGTTGCCATAAGCAGATTAGACACCTTTCTACAAGTGAAGTGAATACCAGCCAATTGATATTTATCATGTCAAACACCTTGATTACAAACTGCAGGTGAACAAGAGAGAAATATAAAAGATCCCTATGACAAGCTCCTGCCCTTAAGGAGTATATAGTTTTTTGAGAGCCCTTTAATATCCATGGGACAAAATTGAGTTATTTAAAATAAAAACAAATTTTACTTTTATATACTCATAGATGGTATGGGGGTGGAAGTTGCCTTAATCACCCTTTCTATTGTTGTGACAAAGCACCTGGAACAGCAACTTAAAGAGAAAGAGTTCAGTTTGACTCACAGCTTAAGGTTGTGGTCCATCTTGGTGTAGAAGTCATAGATGCAGGAATGTGAGACATCTGGTCACATGGCATCTGCAGTCAGGAACCAGAGGGAGATGAATGCTGGTGTTCAACTCACTCTCTGCTTTTTATTTGATCTAGGGCTTGAACCCATGGAATGGTGTCACCTACATTTAAACTAAATCTATCCACTTCAGTTAACCAAATCTGGACAGTCCTCCACAGACATGTGTAGAAATTTGTTTCCATGGGGATTCTAGATCCCAACAGGTTGATGATTGAGATTAACCATTATCAAGTGTTTGTTGAGTCTCAACTAGGTCATGTTTCATCAAAACTACATAATAATTGGCTGTGCTTATATATCCAACTTTGAGAGGGGCTTGGAGATGAAGATATGTTGATTCATGGCTATGTGAAATATACTTTCTTCGTGGCTAGACAAATTTACAGTATGTAACATGAAGAAATGTATCTGTAAGGACCCATGAATTTCATTGTATTTAGAATGTCTATTTTCTCTTTTGATGAAACAGCCCATTATCCATTATAGCAACCCAATATGGGTTGGATGTTAGAGACATTTTCCAGGTTTTAAACTCTTTTCAGCAGTGTGACTGAAGGTCACAACTGTCCCAATCTGGATACAGAAATTTAATGATTTCTTGGTGGCATTTATAGTCAGTAGTACCCACAGAGGAGCTTTGCTCCTACAGGCTGTGGTTTGCCCAAACACTGTCCTTCTTTCTTGATAAAAATTATATGTCACATCCGCAAATTCTTGTTCACTAGGAAGATGTACTGTCCCCAAGTCATATCTTCAGGGTAGCTATAAACAAGCTACTGAAGGAGAAAGAATTCACTATAGCAGGCTTAGCAATGACAGAGGTCATTTCAAGTCATCTTGAGCATGGAGTTGACACTGCTGTGTGGTGGTGACGGTGGTGTGGGAGAAGTGGTGGTGGTGACGGCAGAGGTCGGCAGTGAAGAGAGGCAGATTGCAACAACTCTGTAGAACTGCCATGCCCTTCATATCCAGGACAGAACAATTCTTACTGAATTATTATTTAAAGATCCTTTATCAGGGCCAACAAGATGACTTAGCAGGTAAAGGCACTTGGTAAAAAAGACTGATGGCCAGAGTTCCTTCCATGGGAACCATATAAAGGGAGGAGGAGAGAATGAACTCCACAATGTTGTCTTCTGACCACCACATGCACACCATGGAACATGTGCTCCCACACATTCACATATGACTCTAATGATAAATGAATAGACACTTACAATACAAATTGTCCCTTCCCTTATGAAAACATTTTCTCCAATGTTTATTTGCAAAATTCTACTTCCTATTTGTTCATCTGCCTTTGCATCCACATGACTGTATCCATGATGGTGGTGGGTTGTTCTACCTGTTACTCAGTGATAAATGGTGATGACATGATGGGGTTGATGGCAGAACAGCTGAACTTTCTTTGACATAACTATCATGACAACCACAACAGTGTAAAGGAATGATCGTCTCAACTCCATTTCCTGGGTCAGATGGTGTGTCAAAGTGACATGAAGTTCCCTCATAGAACAGTGAGTGAGGGTTTATAAGAATGGCCTTCCCCAAAGTTGTTTTAGAACTTTCTGTGTCTCTATTCTAATTTGAAAATAAAACATTAAAAATAATAATTGTTATAAGGTTACGCTCTCAGATCAGAATTATATTGGATAAAATTTTATCTCACATCTGTGCAGTGATCTCTTGAGAACTTGTGTGGTATCTCAAAGTCCCTCATCTATAAAGTGAAGGTAACCTTTGTGCTCATACCATGGAACTGTAGGCTGCATCAAAAGAGTGACATTTTTAGATCATTTATGACAATGGCAGGTAATGTATATATAAAAAACTCTCCTAATTATATTATTACTAATGCTTTTAGCAGCAGCATCACCATCATCAGTAACCTTATTAACTACATTGAATTCTGGAGTTTAGGATGGTAGGACTAAAATTCTATTACTTTTTGGTAACCTCCAACTTTGACTTGGATGTTAGAGACATTTTCCAGGTTTTAAAAATACTTT
Source organism: Peromyscus leucopus (assembly GCF_004664715.2). Taxonomy (NCBI): domain Eukaryota; kingdom Metazoa; phylum Chordata; class Mammalia; order Rodentia; family Cricetidae; genus Peromyscus; species Peromyscus leucopus. Next base: position 22,309,575 of record NC_051086.1, read on the forward strand.
TGGTTGAATAGTTCCAAAAATATCTTTGTACACGTCATCCCTAATCTGAGCACTAAGAGGTCAGCTGTAGATGATAGAGAGTGATGTGTGGACAGAGTCTGGTTATATCACTTTATAGCATTAGCCTTAACTTCTTTGTCTGAGGTGCCAAGACTGTTCATTCACAGAGCTCCAGTGCAAATGAAGTCAGGTAGTGTGTAGGGTAGTATTCAAAAAATGCAGCTTCTGCCTGTCATCTGTGTTCAGGAAAGGTAGTAGTCCATACAGGTAGCTTGTGGAATATAAACAGATCCAGTGTATGCTCTCTGTCTTTGGGAAAAGATATTCTGTAACACTATATAGGATGATTCCAGTGTGGACCATTATTCACCAGTGCTTAGTGCTGACCAGGTTCTAGGTACTGTGAAGGTCAGAGAATATCTCTGTGGATATAAAGACAGAAGCATGACTCATCTGTCAATCCAGTAAACATTTTGAGTGTGTCTCTGTGTGTCTGTTCATACATGTATGTGTGCTTGTCACACCCTAAGAAGCTTCAAGCAACAGGTACAAAAGCATAGAGGAGATTTCTAAACTCAGGGAACTTAACAGTTTGATTGAGACTAAGGCCTTGCACATGCTAGGCAAGCACTTTTTAACTGAACTATAAGCTTAGGAGTCACTTTACGTTTTATGTGGAGACAAAGTCTTTCTATATAGGACAGGCTGGCAATGAGCTTGCTATCTCCTGCCTTAGCCTTCCTAGTAACCAAGATTGCAGGACTGCCAGCTCACCTGGCTAAATAAGATTTCTATAGGCAAAGGCTGTGTCCCCTGTGCCCTGGAAAAGTGGTGAGCAGGATAAGGAGCCCACCCTCCTAAGTGCTTAATGCTCATGGCTAGAGTTTCACTTCTTCATGACACTGCTAATCTTTTAAGAAACGCACACTTTCCCCTCTGGAAATATCACCTCCAAAACAACCTTCTCTAGGTTCCTGACTTGAACAGAGTGCCATAAATATTTGATGATTGCTAACTTTTAAAAAGTGGAGAAAAACAACCTCTACATCGCCTTCTGTAACTCCAAATGGAAAACTTGGGCTGGAACATTTGGCAAACATGACACCTCATCTTTGCAAGCCTGCCGCCCACTCAGGCGGTTTGTGTTTCTGGGGCTGGTGTTTTTCAGCCGTGGCGAGATGGCTTCTGTCCTCTCGAGCTTCCATGTAGAGGCTGGGGAAGTGAGATGAAACAAATTACTTTCCTGGAGCCTGTGGTATGGATTATGTTGTCTTTGCTGCTGGTTTGCTATGAACTCTTGACCTAAGTGTCCCAGCTCTCAGTTTAAGAGGTGTTTTTCTGTAAGCTGGAAGAGTTAGGGGACGAAATTCTGTCGTTGGCCAAGTGGGGGTTAGCCTTGGATTTTTTCCTGACTATTTAAAAATGAAGCGTATATGAATCTGACAGGCTTTGCTTCCTAGTTTTCTGAGTGTGAACACTTGCATGTCCCTAAGCAATGAGGATCACCAAATGGACATGTTGAATTCATATTCCATGAGTTAATGTAGCCAATGTTTTGTTGAATCTTCTGTCATCAGTATTTAAGACACTGTATGGTGTAGTTAATGCTGACAAAAAAATTGGGGGTGAGGGTGCAAGCAAGCTAGGGATATGGCTCTGTAGGTAAAGTGTCATAGATGCCTGAGGATTGGAGTTCAGATCTCTAGCATCCACATAAAAGCCAGGTGTGTATCATATGCCAATAGCCCCAGCAATGGGGGACAGAGATGATCATATCCCAGGGGCTTACTGGCCAGCTAATGCAGCCAAAACAAAGAGCTGTAGGATAAATGGGAGGCCCTATCTCAAAAGCTAAGGTGGGGAACAAAACAGGAAGATACCCCTGAAGTAGACCTCTGATGTCTACATCTTAAGTATGTATGGACATACAACTGATGGTGTGATACCCCCATTCATAGGTTTTATAATACAGAGCATCACACCTACAATTTAAAAGATGCAATCTATGTTTTCTTAATACAATGGACCAGCATGTTTGGGCAGACCCATGACAATGCTTAGCATAGATCCCACCCTCTGTGATTCTGAGGTAGCAGCTTTGTTGCAGACATTTGTGATTTGATGATTTAGAAAGACTCCCCTAGTTCCTGATGATCCCAGGATAGTGCCCAGCAGTTTGTTGATTGCTACCTTATTTGATTATTTTGTTTAATAGTTATAGTTTTTTGTTTGTTTGTTTGAAAATTCTAATCATCATTCCCTGGGAGTTTGTCCACTTTGGACTCCCTACTACTTTCCTAGGTTGGAGGATGGAAGTTTGGCTTTGTAATTATCAGTAAGGACAAGGAACACTTGGCTCTTGACAGGAGTCACTGTCCCCATATGCTGAGCCAGAGTCTGACAAGGACAGACTTGGATTCTCAAGAGGAAGCTGTTCAAAGAGAGCAGTCAGTGCATCCTTTTAAGGATCCTGAGCTGTGCTGGTTTTAACCATGACTTCCTGGTGTACTGGGGATTCGACCCAGGGTGTGGTTGAAATCTTCCAGGCTTCCTTGGCCCTCACCTCCTCCCTCATAAAATTTAATTACAAGTGCAATGACCCCAGAATCCCTATCCACTCCCTCCATTCAAGTAGGAGCTCTTTTCACAGCTAGTGTGTCAGTGATAAGCAGCTATCCACGACTGTCCCATGCACCTTCCTTGAAACCACTCCTTTGATGAGCAGCAAAGACATGGCCAACTATAACTGACGTTGTTTTGACGTTTCTCTCTGATTGTTCCAGTTTTAATAAGGAAGGAAGAACCAAATATCTGCAGCTTTAAGCAAAGGGTCTGGTTTGGGGACTGAAGCTGACTTTGGGGCTGTAGGAAGGAATGTTTTATATGACGTTCATTTTTACTCATTGGAAGAGAAGATCAAACAATGAGACAGAAAGAGGCAGAAGAAGCAAAGACATCAGCAAGAACCCTGTGCTGTTCCTTCATTGCATGCATGATCATTCTCATTTAACGTGTGATCACTGGGATTTGGGGTCCTGTGGGTTCCTTCACTGACAGCATATCAACACACTGAGTCCTCATCTAAGTTGTATGGGGACAGGAACAGTGTTGCAATTCAGGCCATTTCACTACACATGAGTAAAACATCTGATAATTTTATTTTATGTATATTCATATTTCATGAGCCTTATCCTGGGTGCTTCTTTCCTTGATTTCCATTTGGCTTTTAATGTTTAAAATATTTTAATCGTCACGATAATACCTTGAGCTCACTCTGTTGTTCCCATTTCACAGAAGTCAGAGGTAGCATTCTGTGGCAGCAGCTTACCTAACGGCACACAACCAGCCTGACAAGAGGCTTCCCAGTAACCACTGGTGACCTCATCTTATGATTAATTTACAATTTACCGCACAGCTTTGTTATAAATACTTCACCTGTTCTTTTGCTATTTTTTGTGTGCATGTGTTTGCATAGAGGCATGTGAATGCTAGTGTGTAGCATGCACACACATATGCTAGTGTGTGTAGAGGAACATGATGAGGAAGAGTACTTGGGCATGTTTGTGTTTATGCTCCCATGGTGTACACCAAAAGACAACTTTAAATGTCATTCCTCAGGTGCTCTTCACCTTATTTATAGAGGCAGGTCTCTCACGGCCTAGAAGTCTAGCCTAAACTGGCTAGACATGAAACCCAGAAACTGAGGTGTCTACCTGCCCCTGCCTCCACAGCACTGAGATCACAGACACACTCCACCGTGCTGGGTGTTTTATTTATTTATTTATTTATTTATTTATTTATTTATTTATTTATTTATTTATTTTTGCTAATAAGTCTTCTGAAATTTAGTTGTTCCTTGTTTATCATATGCTAAACATGTAGAAGATGTCTCGTAAACATGCTGAGAATAGTGAGAGTTTACTCTGGTGGCCAGGTGGAGGTCTTCAGAAACCTTAGCTGAGACGACAGTTGGTCAGATCTTGTGTGGTGGAGAGGGAACATGAAGGAAGTCGGTCCAATGCTGTCTCCACACGCAGACATAGACTCCATTTTCCACAACATGTTGTCTCCCAGCTTGCAGCATCCATCACGATTATCAGCAGCTCAAGCATTGAGGAAACAAGTACTGGGATTAAAGGTGCATGATGCCAAGTGCTGGAATTAAAGGTGTGTACCACCACTGCCCAGTCCTCTGTGGCTGGGTCTGTCCTCTGATCTTCAGGCAAGCTTTATGTCTTAGGTTACAAATATATCGCCACAACTGTCCTTCATAATGTATGATATATCATATATCTGCCTATTTGATGTTTCGAGAGTTTAAGAATGAGATTTTTCTGAATTAGCTATATGCATTTAATTATTGTTGTTTTATCAATAATAGAGACATTTGAAAGCATAGTCTTATCTGTATATCTGTGTGGTATTTGTCCAAGCACTATTGAAATTAATGAATCAAGATAATTATTATTTATTTATTTTTAACACGAGTTCCAGGGAAATGAACTCCGGTCCTCATGCTTGCAAGGTACATGCTTTACTGGCCATGCTGTCTCCCCAGCCCCATTATGGTAATTACAGTATTTTTTAATTTACCTGTGCCTATCTCTGGATCTCACTGAGCCTCCTTCATCCTCCTTCTATCACCCTCCCAGTAGCCCCAAACATTCCTCCTTCCTTTCTCAGAAAATGAAACAAGATAGTAGCGAGCTCCCCAGTGGATTTTTATAACTTTGCATATCATATATTTAGTTTAGTAATGAAAAATTCCAGCTCCAGGCTATGCATAGAATAGCATTTCTAATGTTTTTAAAATAGCTATTAGTGTAGTGGAGCTCAATGTGTGTGTGTGTGTGTGTGTGTGTGTGTGTGTGTGTGCAAGCGCGCCTGTGTGTGTATGTTTTCCCTTCCACTACATAATCATCTGCTCAGTGGTGCACTCTGAAACCCAGAGCAGCAGCCAGAGGAGGAGCGAGCTGTGATTGATGGGCCAGGCCTCCCTTGCAGAAGAGTCCCATCTGGGGCTGGTTTTGGATGCAGTCAGATGTTGAGGGGGAGGTCAGCCAGGCAGCTTCAGCTCCCCCTCCGTCAACACCCCGATCATTCTCACAGTGCCCAGCCTGTACACCCTTGCTCCTCATCGAGGCTTGCTTTAGGCAGATGCTCCGTGGTGTGGGATTAGAGCAGCTGCTAAGTTTATGGAGGAGAAAGCATGCAGCATGGTGCAGCAGGTATTTTGAATTTTCACTTGAAACTGTAATTTGAATGGAGCAGAAGCCTTGTGGTTTTTAGTGTTAAGTCTGGTATTTCTGGAAGACAATTTTCATCTTGCATTATGCCTAGTGAAAGGACAAGAGTATTGTGGAATGTGTGTGTGTGTGTGTGTGTGTGTGTGTGTGTGTGTATGTTGAATATATATGAGGGGGTAGGGAAGCAGGTGCTCTTTGCATAGATCTATGCTTGTCCTAGGACCAGCAGGTTAATGGTGTCATTTTGCATTTTTCTTCTTTGTTTTATTGCCCCTGGGGCATGATGTGTTTTAGCCCGTTTCCGCTCAGCACTAGAGGCTTTCTCTGAATATGTGCAATTTCCTGCCAAAGAAGTGGATCAGAGCAGACCAGGTTGCTGAACTCAAGTAAAACAAACTGTCAGCGAGACTGAAGGCTGCAAGCAGCCACTGGGGATAAGCGGGCTCCTCCAGAAAGCATACCTTGGTGTGTGCTTGTCTTGTCGGAAGAGTCTTGGGAAGAACAGATGCTTTCCTTGGCCATGTGGACATGTGTAATCAGCAGGCTTATTAGTTCTTGACAATTCCTGTGCACTTCTTTATTCTAAGAGCTGGGGTAGTCCGGGAGAGGGGCTTAGGGCAAAAAATCAGGGATAAATGTACTCCAAGAAGGGAGTTTGACTGCAAAAGCTGAAGAAAACACATAAATGCACACACAAGTATACAACACACACACACACACACACACACACACACACACACACACACACACACACACACCCCTACCTCCCTGCAGGAAAACATTTGGATATTTTCCAGTCTGCCTTAGCATCTATGCAATCAGACACTTTCCCTTCTCATGCCACAGAAGGACTAGGACTGTTTCTTGGTTAAAATGTGATCCGCATTAGTTTTTAAGCCAGCATGTTTTGCAAAGTCAGCCTGGCTGCCACTGTTGGTTCCTGCATTTCTCTAAGAAGAGTTCTACCAGACCACTCAGAGTGCTGCACAGCTAAAGGAGGATATCTGGGGCTGGGTGGAGTGCTGGAAAGGACAACAAGAACGGAACTCCATCTCCTGTGTCCACCTCACAGACAGCATTGATTGTTTCTGTTGCCTGTGAAGGTACTCTGTGTGTGTGTGGCTCTGTAAATGTGTGCATACATGAGGCTAAATAGATTACAGTGTCTGCCTTAAAATAGCATGTCTTAAATGTCTATTTCATGCTTCAGTAAAATACTTAAATTGAAATGACTTTTGGGGATTGTTTTTTTTTCCCTTAAGGAATAAGATTTGTTTGCATCTTAATAATCCCTTTGCTCTTGGTAAACAAGTGTAAGAAACCCTGTGGAGCATCCTGGGTAACATTGGACTCCATGCCATTGAACAGGTTTTGACTCGATCTGATTGATGGAGAAGTTTGATCTATGAGGATAGGGAAATTTCTTCGACATTTACCCTCCAATGCCTTACTTATTCCACACTTCCACACAGTTCTCCTCGGCAGCATCGTGGGTTTTAAAACATGAGAGATCCTGACCTCTTCCCACCCGCCCTCCCCCTTTCCTTATATTTAGCAGCAACCTAAGAATGTCTTGGCAGAGGAAATTGGATGTGAAGTTTGCACAAGCTCTTGGAGTGCTTGGTTGGTGATGTGGGGGATACTTGCAAAGTAGAGTCACCTCCCCATCAAGGAGGGACACCCACAAATACCCTGACTCTGCAGATATCCAGAACTCTCTGACTGTTGCATTTATTTAGGGAAAAGTGGAGGCTTGGTGCTGCCAGAGAAGAGGCAGCTTCTGCAAATGGACGTCCAACCAGAACACTCTCAACATTTTACCTGTCACCACCAAACACAGGAAAGTGACTTTAGCCTTCTACCAGAACCTGGTCACATACCTGGAATTTGCTCTGACCTGAAGTAGAAAGGGTGCCCTTACTATTCATGTAATTTTCTAAGAAAATGTGTTTCAACCTCAGCTGAGAACTCAGGAGCATCACTAGGGAGGGAACAAAGACAGCTCTCAAGTCATTTGAAGGTGAAAAATACTTCCATAGGAAGTACGATGATCTTAATTAAATATTAGCTGTAATTAGCCTAAAGTGCAAATGTTGGGAATATTAATTAGGGTCTCTCTGGAGCAGCTGTCGGTGTTAATAGGTAACTGTAGGGGGTCCTGCCAACATCTGTTTGAGACCTCCAGGTACAAGATGCAATACCAAACCCCAGTGTACCTGAACACTATCTGTTGTCCACTTGGTTTTCATGGGCTTGGTCCTCAGAGCTTGACACCTTTGTCGCCAGAGTGGCACAGATCTTGAGAGGTTCTGCTGCCCTGGCTCCAGTGACACTCTTAGCTGCTGTTGCCTTTCCTATGACAGTCTCATAGTACTCTGGAGACAGGCCTCAAACTTGAATTTGCACAGAGATTTTCCGTACTGCTCTGCTACCAGGTATCAAGGGTCACCTTCTGCATCTGGCAAACAGAATCACAGGTGTACTGCATTCTATACCTCAGCACCCGACCTCCCCACAGGAAGAGGTGAAATAGGTTTAAGTATTATGATATCCGTTAAGGGGGTGGGGGCTGGTCATTTTGCAAACTGAGCTGACCTCTACAGCAGAAGACTCTCTCACAAAATGAAAGCAGAAGATGGGTCGTAGTTCAGCTCCTTGCTTTCCCATGAATGGTCTGGGCCCTGGATCTTGAATGATTTTTTTTTTTCTCAGTTCTAGATGAACGATTTCTGACTACTAAGTTAAGTAGACTAGGGGTGTAGTACATGCAAAGCAAGAATTCAGACATCAGCATTATTAGCCTTTGGGGCCCATGGGCAGTCCTTTGAGAGTTTGTGCACTACTGGGATTTGGCAATATCACTGGTGTCCAAAAACTTGACACTAAGAGCACAGTCTTCCTGAGCTGTGATAGCCAAAATGTTTTCTTTCTTTGCCTTGAATCTCCCTAGAGTATCCATACAGTTTAAGAACTGTTGACATAAAGTACCAAGCTGGAAGTGAAGGATGATGTTGCTCAGCTTGCCCTCTGAGCACCAATGAGTAAAATGGATGGTCTGTATAGTGTGTGTGTGTGTGTATGTGTGTGTGTGTGTGTGTGTGTGTGTGTCCATCTAATTTAAAATCACAAATCTAGTGAAGGGAAGAAAATTGCATAAGAGAGATTCTAACTTATTCTTTGTGCCGTCATCACTATTGCCAATGTTGAGGAACAGACAAGTATACTCCTCCTTTGCTTAGACAGATATGTCCCCTTTCTTCTCCTCCTATGTGGCTGTTAACTTCATAACCTGCCCAAACTCTATGTATAGTAATGATTTCTTAGCAGGGTTTCCCATATCTAATGCTATTCTGCAGCAGCCACTGGGAAGATTTTCCTGCATAGGTTTAATAGTAAATAGTTTAGACTTTGAGGGTCATATGGTCTCTGTCACAACAAACCAACTCTGTGCTTGTTGTACAAAAGCAGTTATAGGCAATTTGTCAAACAAATGAACCCATTTATTGGATTATGTCCCAATCAAACTTTATTAACAAAAATAAGCAGTGGTCCAGGGCTGCTCTATCAGTTGTTTTCCAATGCAGCCTCTGTAGGATAGGTTCTATGGTTCTTCCAAGAAAGGAAAAGTACTTGAGTTTTATAGCAAAACAGCACAAGACAGACAGACAGACACAGACAGACAGACAGACAGACACACACACACACACACACACACACACACACACACACACACACATTAGGTAGGCCCTTTGGATCTTAAGGGGCAGAAACCCACCTTAAAGAAGATACAGTCACTGAGCCTAATGGCTCATGTCTATAACTCCAGCTACTCAAAAGATGAGATAGGAGAATGGCAATTTCAAGGCCTACCTGGATGACTTTGTGAAATGAAACCCCGTTGCAAAAATGAAAAGTAAAAAGAGAGTGGAGGGTTCAACTCAGTGCTAGAGCATTTGGCTAGCATGCATGAGCATCACTATTACAAAATAAAGAGGGAAAAGAGAGGAAAGGGGAAATAGGTTTTAAAAGTTTGAGTTATGCACAGTGAAGCTGCTCTGGGGAAGTAAAATGCAGAATGGAGACAATGGTTTAAAAAGTCATGTGTGGTCCTAGAAAGATGCACCTTAAGTGAAATCTTCTCAAAAACACATAAGCCCACAGGCATGTGGGCAAATGTTAACTGCACACAGGCATTGGGGAAGCTGATTATCTGGAGCATAGGGACCTTTTCACATTATTTATATGTATAAAAACATCAAGTTGTGCTTCTTAAATGCATACATTTTTATGTTAATGGTAGCTTAGTAAAGCTATTGGAAAAGAATATATATTCCCTTTTGTAACTCACACACTGTTGTTCCTGACTACCTGTGCAGTACTCACAGTACTCAGTCTGAACATGATGTTCCTAAGGCTTGCAGGTTTCCTCTGTCTTCCCCAGGTCCCTGACACCATTTTGCTTTGAATAACCTCACCTGCAGGCACTTCCCTTTCAAGTGGCACTCCTTGGCAGCCCCAGGCTTACACTATTTTTACTGTTTTTCATTATTTCTACTACTATATCACAGTGGAAAGAAAGCTGCCCAAATACTATAGCAATATCCTAGGCTGACAAGAACTCATTGGTATGACTAGGAAGAAAGCTGTAGAGTTAGCTAAATATATGGTCATGAGCCTACACTGAGGTTGACAGCTGATGTCATGTGGCTGACCCTGGTGGTAGCTCAGAGACTACCAGGAACAGAGTATAGCTACTTCTATACAGCATGAGCTGAGGACAAATGTCCACCAGAATGAAGGTGGGACATATCTTTGCAGAATTATGTATAGAGTGGGAGTATCAGTGACAGTCAATGTCCTCGTCTGGGCTTTGATGCTCTTGTGTAGCCACCCAACTTCAGGCAGGGCCTATTGCTCCACCCACTGTAAGAAGAAAATGATCAGAACAGAAAGAAGTATGCGCCTTTTTACTCCTAGTGAAACAGATGTTGAAACTATTACAGAGGAAGAAAAGGCCAGTGGGAATGCATTCCTTGTAAAAAGAATTTAAACTTATGCTAAGCTTCATTCTCTCACAAGGGCCATCTTCAACATCATAAAGTTAAGGGTCTGCTCTAACATGGGCATGGGCTCTGTGTTTGCGCCTAGCTCAAGTTACTATAGCAGAGGCTGAGGTCTCCTGTTGGTGGCACATATTGATGTTTATGCTCTGGAATCCTTGCAGGAGGACTAAAGTCACATGTAGCTGCCCACAGAAAACGAGAGGCCATTATTTGCTGAGCTTAATTGCCCGCCTTCTCTAGTACCTTCCTCCCTTCCTTCTTTCCCCCCACTCTGCCTCCTTCTTTCTCTCTTTTCCTCTATCCCCTGCTTTCTTTCTTTTTGACTGTACAACTGTATCTCTTGAGACCATGAAAGTTTTAGAGCTCTGGACTCCTGCTTCTTATGCGTTCTGCATATGTGTATGCAGAGTGTGTGAAGGATGTTGGAGTTATGGGGGTGGAGATGGAGGCAGGGAGATGTTTCCAGAAATGGAAACATTTGAATTCAGGTTTTTTTTTTTAATTCTTTTGACTTGACTGTAATTATCATACCGCATGTTTAGGCTATAACTGAAGGGTGAATTGTTATATAATGCCCTGTACTTATATATATTTTTTAAAAAAGACAGGATGGGGAGGGCATTGATTAATGAGGCTCAGAATTAAACTCAGTATCTAAAAGGGGAAAAGTAGGAATATCACAGGGGGTCTTTAAATTAAGGCCTAAATTTCTATTGGCTACTCTTATCACAGATATGCACACAACAACAATAACACACACACACACACACACACACACACACACACACACACACACAAGATCTTTACCAGGACCCTCCAAAGCACCTAATAGTTGAATTGAGTTCAAATAATTCTCTTAAGCACACACTCAAGCAGTTTGATTGTTCTTGGCTGTGTACCAAACTGGGAATCCACTGTTACCATAGACAACATGATGTTAACTTCTTCTAAAACTGAGATGAAACAAAGAGGATCTGCCAGTCCTGGACAGACCCTATACTCTCAGCCAGTGGTGGGCAGATCATACTGTCTCAGCAAGTTGGACTGGATGTCTTTGGGGAAAGTGACTTCATCATTGTGTGCCTTGATTTTTCTGTTTGTAGGTGGAGATTAATGATGACTGCCATTTGCTGGTAGTGTCTCCTGAGGGTTGGTTGGGATGGTCCCTCTTGGGTTGGAAGTCTTCAGCTAGACCTTATGAAGTGTGCTGGGACTGGAGTCCAGGGACTCCGGAAAAACAATTCTGTTGACAGAGCACTAACGATGTTCTCTTCTCTTCTCCCTTCTCCCCCTCTTTCAGGGTAATCAGGAAGCAGCGGCCGCCCCTGACACAATGGCTCAGCCTTATGCCTCAGCCCAGTTCGCTCCACCTCAAAATGGCATCCCTGCAGAATACACGGCCCCTCATCCCCATCCTGCACCAGAGTATACTGGCCAGACCACCGTCCCCGACCACACATTAAACCTGTATCCTCCTACACAGACGCACTCCGAGCAGAGCGCTGATACAAGTGCGCAGACCGTCTCTGGCACCGCCACAGTAAGTGGATGCTGCATCCTAAACCTGGAGGGTGCTCTCTCACCTGGTAGTGAACCATGTACATTGTATGCTAGGGATTTTGTCAAGCAAAGCAGCTCTAAATCTCTCCTTATACTACCAGCTTCCCAGAGATTTCCTTAGTGACTAGGCATTCTTCCCTATTAGTTAGAACATGTTTCCATTTGCTGTATTTATTTGTAAACAGACACAGGCATCTATTTTCTTGTCTCTAAAGTGATGAGTTCTCCACAATGCTATCCCAGTAGAATTCATACATTTAAACCATTTCATGGAAATGTGGGGGTCTGAGATGCAACTCAGAGATAGAGTACTTGCTTAATGTGCCCAAGTTCTTGGGTTTAGTCTCCAGCACTACAAAACAAGCTACAACAACAACAAAAAAAGAAACCACATCCTGGACACATAACTTAGATATAACAAATTTATTCATTTTAAGTGTACAGTTTGCTGATTTTTAAGAACATTTACATAGCTCTGTAACCATTGCCAAAATTTGATTTTAGAACATTTTTATCAACCCTAAAACAAAATTTGGACCCGTTTGCAGGCCAGCCATCTTTATTCTTGGGTGAGTGCATCTGAGACTCATCTGTAGCTAGAGTTTTCTCCAGTCCTGCATGGCCCAGGGTCAGGACAAGTCTCTCTCACCCGCCAGTCCTGCAGCTGCTCAGACCCAACCAAGGAAATGCGCAAGAGACTTATATTGCTTAGAAGCTGTATGGCCACAGCAGGCTTCTTGTTATCTAGTTCTTATATCTCAAATTAACCCATTTTTGTCAATCTATAACTTGCCACATGGCTCTGCCAGACTGTGCCACACCTTTCCCAGACCCTGTTACCCATCCCTTCACTTATAAGTTACCCCACAAAATAAACCTCCCTTTTAACTACGTGGAGTGGCCTTAATAATTTCACCAATACTCGTCTATATTATATCTATGTGTCCTTAGTTTGTGATGTGTTGTCTGTTCATTGGATCATGGCAAGTAGTGCAGATTGGGCTGCAGCTTCCTGCATAGGTGAAAGTGAGCCTGTCCTTCTGACCCTTGTCCCTGTACCTCTAAAGTGCTGGGATTGCAAGGGTCTACTACGATGGCCAGTTTCCTCAGTGCTAAGAATGGAACCCAGGCTTGGTACATTCTAGCTAAGCTACAATGTCTAGCTGTAGTTTGTGGGAGTTTGTTGCTGCTACATAAGAAAGGGATAGATGTGAGAGAATATGAGTCAAGCAGGAGACCTACTAGACCTTAAGACTGTAAACAGAAAGATAAAATTGATGGGTTAGAATTAAACAAACAATCAGAAAACAAAGACACATTTTTACCACCTTCCTATGTGAAAAATAGTATAGTGGGACAGTAATCAAACATGACTGTGGACACCAATAATTACATTGAAATTAGATGGTGCTCATCTGTGAACCATTTATAATTAAGAATCCATAAGCCTGTGTAGGACATGTTGGGGGAAACTTTCTCTGCAGAATTCCTTAGAGACATGGACACACATAAGGTCTACCCTGCAGCATTTGACAGATGGAAGGCATTGCTGCCTCTTCTTCTACCCTCGAGGTCTTGGAGACCCAGAATTCTGACACTGTACATGCATGTGTTGGGCACATGACACATTTTGTCAAGTATGGGAAATCACTGGGTAATGTTGCTATTTGGCTCTGTATGTGTTTCAGGGCCAGCTTTTGAAGATACTAAAAGTTGTATATACTCTGAAACTTTCTATTGCTTCTACCCTTTTTGTTGTTTCTATGAAATGTATGTATCACTCATAATTAATGTCCACTATACTGAATTCAGAAGCATTAGCACATTCCCAGGGACTGCAGCCATTCCCACCATCTGGTTCTCATTTTCATCTCCTCAGAAGCCAATTCCACACCCATCCCCCATCCCCACCCCCATGCTCCATCCCCACTTCTCCACCCCCATCTGCATACCACACCCCAACCCTCTGCCATTCCTCTGTTCCCCTAGCAGGCTGGCAGCCTCCATCTGCTTCCTAACCTGTATGGATTTGCCTGTCTCACAAAGTCCTATACTACAAGGCCTTTGGTGCCTAACTTCTTTCACTGGCTTAATGCTGCCATGGCTCATTGACATTGGTATTCTGTTGTGTGCACGGGACACATGTTAGGGATATATTCATCCGCTAAGGCCCTTTGGGCTCCTTGTTCCTCTTCAGTATTGGGAACTTTGTTGCTATCACCTCCTGGTATTTGGCTGGCTTGCCTTGGGGATTTATGTGTTCATTAGATTGGTTTTCTTGCTTAACCAGGTTATGAGGTGGTAATGTTGACCAAGAGGCAGTAGTTAACGATGCAACATGGAAAACACAAATACTTGCTCGCAGATAAACAACTCATAGTGTGTCAGTCTAATAGACTAGTGCTCAGCAATGCAGAGGACTGAGCTATCTGCACCTGCAATAGTGTTGGTGTACTGAAAATAGCAATGCTGAGCGACAGGATACAGGTAAGAGGAGAATGAAAGGGTTGCTTGTTTGCTATGTGTTGACAGTTTTGTGACAATCAGGGATAGTAAGGCCTGGGTATGTGGTTTTAGAACTTACAAAATTCTAAGGTAGACAATAATTATTAAGCTAACTCTAAGATGGTGAGGTTTAGAATAGGAGGAACTACTGAATGACAGAAATTGGATATCAGATTATAAGTTGAACCAGGAGAGTATGGGGCCATGGGAACCCAGGGCTTGAACTCAGTACACTGTTGACTTGGCAGTGAAGGCCTTGAAGCATGAAAGGTTTTGTTGTTGTTGCTGTTGTTTGTTTGTTTTTTATTTCAGTGGTGAAAAGAGATACTAGGAGGGTCAAAAGTCAAGTATAGGATAGAATAGCATGGTGAAGGGACAATGCAATAAGGCCTTGAGTCAAAACTGGATAGAGGGGTGCAGAGACTGGGAAGGCCAGAAATCAAGGGCTGAGTGGCAGGCACCAGGGAAGGGGGCATTGCACATATTAAGCAATGGGAATGATAAGAAAAGAAGAAAGATAGCAATCGAGGTGAAAAGAAATTACCCAAACAGTTCATAAGCTGGTTGATTTAGGTTCACCAATTTAAACCACGGAAAAGGTATCTCTAAGGGACACAGAGAACAAAGACATAGGACATAGAGAAGATACATTGTCGGGGTGGTGGGGGTGGGGAGAGGCAACAGCATGCATGAAAGAGAAAGAAAAGAAATGGGGCTGTATTCAGATTAGAGAGAAAGAGATAACAGGAAAGAGGAAACTAGTGCTTTTGCAACTTTCTAGATACATAATGTGCATACAATATACACACATCTGGAAAGTGGATACTTGAACCATCTGTACCAATGAATGCATACATAGAACTTTTACCAATATTAAAAGTCATGAAAATATACATCACCTGTAAGTTTTCCAAGACCGTTGTTACCTTCTCATTGTCATTCTTTGCCTCATTTCTAGGCATCTAACTAACCTCGTCCTTCCTCTACATCCTTTGCTTCCAGTGCACATATCAATGCAGTCAACATTCTGTGCTCTGGTTTTCTGTTAGTCATCATATCTGCCTTTCATTTCTTCCATGTTGTTGCATGCATAAGAAGCTCACTTCTTTGTATTGCTGAATACTATGTCATTACATGGACATAGCACAGTTTGTTTCTCCATTGATTTGTGCACAGATGGTTCTCCATGTTGAATCAGAAAATAAAACTAATGTGAACATAGGTAAGTATATCAATTTCAAAACAGAAGAAAAGCAAGAATAAATGTGTTAGTGTGTAGAGAAACCTTGGTTCCAAAGCAGAAATGGAGATAAGCACTTTCTTAAGACATGCACTTTCTTTCTTTCTTTTTATTTTTTTAAATCTTTTTATTTTATAGTTAACTTAATTTCACATATCAGCTACGGATTCCCCTGTCCTCCCTCCTCCCACCCCTCAGCCCTTCCCCCCAGTTCACCCCCCATTCCCACCTCCTCCAAGGCAAGATCTCCCCTGGGGAGTCAGCCCAGCCTGGTAGACTCAGTATGACCTTCATTTTCTCACTCTAACAACTAGGAGTGAGGGGTGGTACTTGGAAATGGGCAAGACAATTCAGAATTTGGAAAAACATGCCAGGAATATGCTCTGAAAATTCTTAGAATATTTGGTGGCAGGAAATTTCTGAGTTTAGAAAACATGCTTATGGGCTGGGACTGGCCATCACTTTGTCTTCTCTGGTCACATTTAAATGATGTACACTATGGGAGAGGAAATGATAGAAGGATGCCATCTTTTCTGCTACAATTATATGCAGGTTCCTTTCTCTCTTTGGCCAAAAAGGAAGACACATTTTATGTCTGGGTATATGTTCATGCAGAGGCCAAAAGTGGACCTTGAATGTCCTGTATTGCTCTCTACCCTAGTTTCTTGATGCAGGATCTATCACTGAACCTGGAGCTCACTGTTTTCTCAGCTAGGTTGGTAGGCCACCAAGTGCCAGCAGTGTTCTTGTCTCTAACCCCACCACACCAGTGTTAGAGGCACACTGTAGTCACACCTGACTTTTGTACATGCAAGCTGGGAGCAGAGCTCAGGTCCCCAGGCTTATGCTCACATGCTCTTTCCTGCCAAGCCTGCTTTCTGCCTTCATTCCCTTTTGAATTATTTTTGTTCTAATCTGAACTTGTCTATGACAAGTTTATTTCAAATTGTCTCCATCTCCCTACATCTTGATGGAGTTGTTTTTTCTTCCTTTCAAGTTCTGCATTTCATATGGAAGGAATTCAACTTCAAAGTGGGTCAAAAGGATGGTACTCTCAGTGTGGCATACATAGTCTTATATTAAAAAAATGGTGCTGTTGAGCAGAGCCTATAGCTCAGCTCTAGAGCATGTGCTTAGCATGAGCCAGAGGGGGGAAAAAGAAAAGGCTAATGTTGGAAGAATAGCTAGGCTATATACTCATAAGAGAGTGTTACTCTTTGAATAACCATCCTTTGACATATATATCTCCAGGGTGTTTAATGCCATTTTTAAGGACATTGTGGAGGCCATGCTTTCTTGGAGAAACCAAGTGATTTGGGGTAAAAGAAAACCTCCATCCATATGGTGGCCTCCAAGAACATCTAATATATGCACATCACTTAACACGAATTGCAGGATCTAGAAAGGGAGACAGTGTGCAACCTTGAGCTCCCAACCAGAGCTAAGTAAGGCACGGACAGAAAGGCATTAGTGGGTTGGCTCTGCTGGTCCCCAGGGCCTGAGACAATTCCCTGCAGGACACTTTTCTGCTGAGTTTCTATTTTGTGTAGGCTTCCAAACATATCCCAGATCACAGTGCTGACAGAGCCAATGCTGTCTTCTCCCAGATACTGTTTCTCATGAGGTATTTTACTCTTGACATATTATAATTAAAGATTTGTGAGTGGAGAATTCTCCATGTATCTCCAATAGCAACTTGATTTCTATTTTTAACACTTGTTCTGTAGTCTGCCTGAGTCTCCTACACTTTCCCACTCCCTCTGAACTCTGATGGGATAAAGAACATGGGTCCCTGGGCTGAATTTCAAGCCTGCACTTGCTGACAGGGAGAGGAACCATCTAGGTGGCCTCTGGTTTCTAGTGACAGTATTAGTGATGCCCTCAGATCATATTAATAACATCAGAGATGAGGTGATGAAGTTTTACTCCAGACCTATTGTTCAATGACACTAGATCTAGAGATGACATATATAAACAAAAACAATATCCTGTTAAGAGATATCTTATTTTGTTCATTAGCTATTTATTGTTCAAACAATTAAAACTTATGGTTTAAAAAGTCAAACATTGATTACATTTTTTCTTTATTGCTGAAGAAAATTTCCATCATCTATGTACCACATTTCTGTTTTCCATTCATCTGTTGATGGATGTTTAGGATGGTTCTACTTCCCGGCTTTTGTGACCAATGTAGAAACAAACATGGATATTCACATCTCTCTGTACCGTGATGACAGAGCCCTTTAGGTATATGCCCAAGAGTGGTATGTTTCTAGCTTTGGTTGTTTTGAGAAAACATTATACTTAGTCTGTAGAGGCTCCCCAAGATTACAGTTCCACCAACAGTGAATAAGGGCTCCTCCTCCTTCTTGAAAATAGGTGGGATAAGAAATCATCATTAAGTACAATAAACCAAACTCAGAAAAATAATAACCATGTTTTCCCTCAAGTTCAGCACCTAGATTTGAAATTGTGCTTATGTATATGTGTATGTTCATAAAGTGAGGGAGGGTATGATAGGAAGGGAAAAAAATCTTAAGGTCTTAAGGGAGAAAATAATGGAATGATATTTGTAGGAAGGAAGGGGACCAGAAAAAGGCAGGGCAGGAGACATGGAGGAGGGCAGTGATAGAGGAGGACATATTAGAACAAAGCATAATGTCACATACATATGGAAGTGCCACAGTGAAACCCATGACTGTACATTAACTTTACATTTTAATTTAAAACTATTATTAAGGATCCAACCACCTAGTACTAGAGAGATGGCTAAGTGGACAAAGGACTTTCTTTATAAGCATAAGAGCCTAAGTTCAGATCTCTGAACCCTTATAAAAGCCAGGAGTGGTGCAGTGAGTATGTAACCTTGGCATTGGGGGAAGGGAGGGACAGAGGATCCTAGATATCCCCTGACTCGTTGGTCTACCTAACACAGATTCACAGTCTCAATGAGCACCCCTGTCTCAGTAAGTAGTATAGGAAGAAACTGAAGAAGACACTACATGTCAACCTCTGGTCTTTACAAGTGTATTAATAGGAGTGCTTGCATGTACACACACACAGACCACCACGTGTGTATAATGTGTATAAAGTCCATTACTTTAAGATGTACACACACACACACACACACACAACTAAGTCTGTCACACCCACTCCCCTAATTTATAGGGACTGCTGCCAGAAACAGGTGCTACCAAAATCTCTTTTACCTTCCAGAAGTGTTTAATGTGGAAGCAAATCCAAGCCCCAATCTCAGCATTGTAGCTCTATCCCTATGGTCTGTTACAAATCCAATCTGTACATCCTCTAACCTCTCACCAGCTCAAATTCTCAAAGCAATAGAGTGGAGACCCACTGAGAACCCACATCAGCACCACTGTATTGGGAAGGTCTGTACCACAGTTTGGAATCCAGGTCATTATTTTTGCTTCTGTGCAAGTTCTTATAGACAAAAATATCCTTGTCGGGGAAATATAGACAAAAATATCCTTGTCGGGGAAATATAGACGAATTCTTTGATTGATCTGGTCTTAATGTCTTTCTCGATCAGGCTACAGGGAAGACTGAAGTATAAATATCATGATCTACATCTTATTATCTATTATTATCTCTTAATATATCTTTGAAGAGTACATGGTTTTATGTACACATTGATCATTTCACTAGCAGAAATCAGGTATTAATTTGAACCTTAAGAAGTTGCTTTCTCATCACAGTACAGCAGCCAACTCTCAATCCATAGCTATCTTGATTGTATGTGTTTGGGGGTGACCATCTCTTCCTTTCAGAAAGAAAAATAAGGTACCTTAAGAATTGTTTGGGGTTGCAGAGAAGAGTAACTAGGGTATTCACTGACTCACAGATCACGTTAAGCTTCTGGGAATTCTTCCTATACTTGCACCATTTTGTTTTTCCCATAGACTTCTGTTATAGGGGTTTTGTTTTGTTTTTCTAGAAACAGCATTTTACTATAGAGATTATGCTATCCTTGAACTCACTATGTAGCTCAGGTTTTTCTCAAAGTCATCAGCTTCCCAAGTATTAAGAATGCAGACATACACCACCACACCTGATTTAGAACTTTTCAGTGATATCAGTACCCCTCATTTTGCATTGGGGATGTAAAGGGGCAAAGAGGCAAAGGACTTCAAGAGTTGAGAAGTAGTATGGCTAAGCTCCACACTCAGGTCTTCTGATGTCAAATTACAGATCGCTGTCCACTCTCCATTTATCCCCTTAATAGTTTAGTTCTTGAGGCTACAGATAGAATTGTCACCAAGCCTGATGCCAGTATCCTCCTTGCATTCTAATTTCCAAAGGCACATCACCCAAGATCCTGGCCTCTGGGTTTGCCAATCTCTGTCCGTCCATTCCACCAGTCATAGGGCCTAAGACCAGCTGAGAGATGGCCCTTCATAATCTTGTGTTTCCCACTGCCCCCTTTCCCCAAAGTCCTCCTCTTCTTTCTCTCTAAAGTCCATCAGCTGATGATTTGCAGAATACCACACAGTTTTGTCCTTTGGGGGAGATTTCAGCCTCATGAATTACACTGCAAGTTTGGCAAAATCATTGAGAAATAATGTATCTAAAAATAGGATAGATGCATCACATTGAGAAGCAGAGAATTATAGCCTCAGAAATAGTTCTTTTGCTCAGTGTCAGAGTGTGTTCATTGCAGTGTTTGTGAACAACCTCAACTCGTCTTCCTGCTTGCCCACCCGAACTGGATGAAATGTCACCATCCAATGATCAAGGTGCACCATCCAAGGAAATTTCCTTGTACAAGGTCCTTGTGGCTAAAAGCTAAGGAGTGGGTGCTCAATCCTAGGCATGCCAGATACAAGACCAGAAGTGGTAGAGACTGGAGGTTCCAGAAATTTCTCCAGACATGCTGGGACTTGCATGATGCACTCTTCTGAATAGATGGCAGTTGTGGACAGGAATCCTCTGTGTGAGAATTACCCATGTCACCCAGGGAGGGCCCCAGTAGATCTGAGATTGTACTCTTAGAGTGCACTCTGGCCTGAGACCTGTGCCTTAAGCAAACTGTGATAATATGTTTTGGTGGCTTCAAAATTGTCTTTTTCCATGACCCTGTTACTGAACTGTCTTGTCAACACCAGATCCACTTTCATAAGGCTACAGCTACAGCTTCTTGTTTCCACACAAGCTTGGGCATCCTGTGGATGCTTTAGAATTCATGGCCCATGACTTTCAGAATAAATTACAGACCTCCAATAAGTAGGAGCAAGACTCAGGACCCTTTCACTGTTTAAAAGTCTCATTTGGATAATGAGTGCTTTGTGTTTGGGAGCCAAGGAGCATCATGGAGCCTAAGAGAGGATGTCTGAGGGAAGGAGAATAGCTCTGAGAGTAAAGGACCCCCCCCTCTCTCTCTCTCTCTCTGTGTGTGTGTGTGTGTGTGTGTGTAGAGAGAGGGAGAGGGAGAGAGGGAGAGAGAGAGAGAGGGAGAGCACATGTGTTGAAATTCTAAGGCTTCATTCTGAATGCTGACATGTTAGAAAATGCTTATGGTAGATTAGGAAAAATGGCCTGGACAATTCCTTAGGCTGTGATCAGGATAAGCGTCCTAGAGTCTAAGTAAAGAACCTGCAGTTCTCAGAATTGGGTAGATGGTTCAGTAGCTAGAGACCTTGCCTGGCAAACATGAAGACCTGAATTCAAATCACAGAACCTATAAAAAGTGGGGGAGAGGTAGCATGTATTTCCATATATCAGTGCTCTCTCAGCAAGAGGAGGAGGAGGAGGAGGAGAAGACAAGAGAATCCCCAGAACTCAAGGACCAGCTGGCAGCCTTATAGCCAGTTGAGAACAAGTAAAAGGAGACCAGTCTGAAGCGAGGTAGATGGCAAAGGCAGACACCTCAGCTGTCCACTGAGCTCTCTGCACGTGTGCTGTGGCACAGATTCACCCACAATCACTCGCTTACTTGTGTACAAAGTCAGACACTGAAAGTGAAAAAAGAAAAGAGCCTATAGCTGTCATTCAATTTCTAACCCCAAGTGGAGCCAAAAGCAAGTCATCTAGCCTCTGGGGCCCTTTGTTTCTTCTTCACACAAGACACATAAACAACTTTGAATTTCTGAGCTCTCAGTGAAGAGCTTGGCAGAAGGATAAACACACCAGGCACTCAAGTCAGGGTAGCTCTTGGCTTGGAATTATTCATACTGAAGATATTTTGTCAGGAGTCTGAACTTTTACCATAGGCCTGTGACCCCCCACTACTCATGAGACTAAAGTAAGAGGATTGATCATACATTGATGGGCTTCCTGGACTACAGAGTTCAAGGCCCAGGTGAGAAGGGGAAGAGACAGATGAAGATTTAAAATCTAGGAAAATGTATCATAGGAGTCCTAAAAAGTGCTTTCTGTTAAGTTTAAGTAAATCTCACATTCCCAAACTGATTTTAAAATTCAATTTGATATTTAATGGTCCATAGATGTATATGTTTCAAATACCGTGTCTGAGTACAATAGATTGGTACAAAGTGTTCAATGACCTGAGTCTAGACCAAGACCTGGGTGATGGAAGATTTATTAGAAAAATGGATGCCTGATATTCTGTTCATAATACCCAAGGACAACTTGTTTTGTTAAATGAGGAAAGCTCTGGTACATTCTGAGTGTTTCCCATAGGGAGCCTTTGTTCATGTTTCCATTGCAAGTGTGGTACCCATTAGAAGCTTCATCTATCTTTGCATTTGATGCTCTGTGCTTTTTCATGCCTATGCCTATTTCAATCAAGTTTACCCTCTCAGGGCCTATCTTTGATACAGAGATTAATCTTTGGGAGTGTATGAACATGGTGGAATTTGAGGACATTGTGATAGTGATTGAATAATGAGAAGATGAAGTAGGCTGCCTACATACCAAATTCAAATGTCTGAAAGTCATCTACCACGCTGTTACTAAATCCATAGGCACAATGAACAGTTCTGTTGCTCTTGTTTGCATCTGAGAAAATGTAGAAGCAGACGTCATACTATTTTGCAGGTCCTATTTGAGATCATTAACCAACTATCAGTTCATGTCCTTATTTGCGGTTACATATTCTTTAGGTTTATAGTGAGTTTTTATAAAATTTGTGTTCTTTTTCTATGGAAGGCAAGAGGAGGAAATTGACTGTTCTCTGAGGACAGGGGTACAGGAATAGTTCATCCAGATTTCTGACATTCTAGAACTGGATGGGACCAAGGAGTTCACCTAGACTAATCTCACTGCACAAATTTGAAAATTATCATATAAACTATAGTAAAAATTCATCTGCTTTCTGGCCTAGGCATGTAATGCACATGCTTGAAAGAGACAGCTTCATGAAGAAGACAAATTTACAACAAATAGTTGTAACTGAGTGATTTCCCATTGATATTGGAATTGTTAAATGTCAGGCATGATGCTTTGCAACCTTTTGATAGGGCCTGTGTTTATACTTAAGAGAAACAGACAAGCTGCTGATCAACCAGTCACTGGCATTTTAGATTATAGACTGCCATTTGGGTTGTAGACTCCATTTTCCTTAACATTCACTTTGGATAGTTTGTAGCCATTTTGCATTGTTAGCTGTCATTTTGAATTGTCGGTCTGTTGCTCTATCTTTTGAGTTATTCTCAAGAGTAAGCAGGAATTTGGTTCCCCTGGGTATTCTGGTTTTATAAAGTTTTGTTACCTGCTTTGACTTAGTTGCTAATGAATTGGGACTCCTAATTTAACCATGTAGTGCTGCCTTTTAACAAAAGACATGAAATTAGGAACTTTCACCAGACTTCAGGTTTCTAAACCGGGTACTTGGATATATTAACCTGACTATACAACCTCGTGGGATGGCAAGACCTTAAGTAGCTGTCTGAACTATCTGTTCTGTCTTAAAAGCCCAGAGAGGGAATGTTACCTGCTTGAATCACAGAGCAAATGCCACAGCAGAAACTAGAAGAGAAATAGCCTAAAAAATACTGTCCCTACACCATACCTATCTCTCTGTACAGTCTTCTAGGCTCTGGCCATCCTTCCCTTTTCTTTCTTATGCCTGGACTCCACAGTACATTGGGAATGCATGTTCCTGAGTGACCTAATACCCTGGCATGAACAAAGTTCAATGGCACCACTTCTAACAGTAGTTACACAATAGTTTGATCCTCCCTTTCTCTATCATTTGCCATTTGGTTTCTTAGCTATGTAGAGTTGTACTTTCTTGACACCCATGGTCATTCCAGAGTCAGAACACTCTAATAGGGCCTACCCTTTGACCTTTACATCTGTGAGGCATGTGGTGGCTGCTAACTACTAAATTCTCAAATGGTAACCTTTCATGTAGAATTATGTCTGTTATTGCAAAAGACCTGTAGGGGCACAACACTGAACTCTACCCATCACGAGAGAGAAAAGAGACCTCACATGACAATTGGATCGGGCATCTTGGAGGTCCCAAAGCCTCACAGAGCCTCTGTCTTCAGGGCTCTAAAAAGAATGCGATTCCTAGCTAGGGAATGAGCTATCCTTCTGACATCAGGAACAGAGTGTTCCATCATTGAGGACCTGGCTTTAATGCAGTTTCAGTGCCCTTGAGAAAAAGCTACATTTAAAAAGAAAAAAAAAACCTAGGTTTTCCAACTGTGCAGCTCAAACAAACCAGGTCACCAGGACCAGTGGAAACTGAACGGTCCAGTAAGAAAGTCTTCTTTGGAGAGTAAAAGGGAATTTTTCCCTAAGAAAGAGTTGTGACACTGCACAGTATAAAATTCAAATTTAAAGATAATTAATAGTTCTGGTCTTTTAAAGGGGAAATAAAATGTCCATCTTGAGATGGAGAAAAATAAATGTAAATTTCTTGGGCTGAACAAAAAGGGAACAAGATGAAGCAACCCTTGTTATTGGCAATAAAGGAGAGTGATAGTCAGCATTTGGTGCATTCAGGCTAGAGGCAAGGGTAGCAGAGCTTCAAGCCTGTGAATCATCTGCTTGAATCCCCAAAGGATCCAGAGTAGTCAAATACTGTCGTTCATCCTTCCTTACCTAGCAAGGAGCCCAGAGCCCAGAGAAGGAGATGCTCAATGTCGCAAAGCTGAGATTCCATTGGTAACCACAGATTCCACTCTTCCTCACTCCTCAGTCAAGTCTTCCATGAGCCATTTTATTCACACAACCTGGCAAGGGATTAGTATAAAGATGCTAAAATTGCAGATGGGGAAACTGAGATCCAAGTGTTAAGTAAATGCAGACTCAGCCCTGGTTGATTCCAGAACAAATTGGAAATCATCTATTGACATTACTTTATAGTTCAATCATAATATCACTGCAAACAGATATCTTAATAATCTTTGTTTCTATGACTTTAGATTTAACTCTGAATAACTTTATATAGTTGCATATCCAACAGGCAAGTGTGTGAGCATGCATTCTCTTTCTGTGTGTCTGTCTCTGTCTCTCTTTCTCTCCCTCCCTGTCTTTCTTTCTGTGTCTTCCTTTTCCTAGCACTAGCCTTCCCTCCCCTGGCAGTGTCCACTGGTCCCAGAGAGTGGACATGGCCTTCATACACTTGCCAAGCCAACTGAAAGAGACTTAGATTTCCCAGATAATCTTTTTACAAGGAAATCACTAATTATAACCTAAATTGTATTTGACTTCTGCATCTTTGCGTCACATTGTAGCCCTGTAATCTAAATAGATTGTTCTCTAGCCCTTTGTACAGAGAGAAATTGGCTCTCTTTTGTTTTGAATGAAGGAGAGCCAGGTAGAAGTGCTATTCTAATGACAGGAGGTGGACTTGGTCCTTTTTTTTTTCTCTAATTGCCTTGCAAGTAGGAGGAGGTTCCAGGCACTCTCAGAGGCTTTAATACAGGGGCTATACAAGAAAAGGAAGAGCAGAAAACAGGACATGAATATGAGAATACCTCATAGCAACCCCACCTCCAAGAAATAGAAGTTTAGAGACAAGCAGGAAATAGGGTATGACATTTGGATTTAAGGAATTTTTCTGTTTGAAGGGACTCAGGATGATTTTTTCCTGGAGCTACAATAATTGAACTTGGAAGATTCTCATAAAACATGGATAAAGTTATTGAAGGTTCAAGTAGCTAGAGTGATTAAGCTCTTAGTGGAAGAGACTATAGGGGACCTGAAGGAAGCTGAGAAAAGGAATTTGGCAGCCCTTGCTGGAACTTAAGGTTCTTTCTGCATGAGTTTTCCTGGGGACACAGTTTCTATTCACCCCAGATACATGGGAAAGTGACAGATAAGGGGAAATGCTATTCTAACATAAGTGATAGCTTATAAAGGTTGCATTCCTGGAGTCCCTTGTTCAGATTGCAGGCAGTTCCACTGAAGAGTCTCCTCTCCCTCAGCAACTTTACTGCTTATGTAACTTCAGGGAAGAGCCTTTTAGAATCTTGTGAGCTTAATGTGTTCAGTAGACTTCCCCATCTCCTCCAAAAGAGAATGTTTCAATCTGAGGAAAACTGTCACAGACTTCTTCCCTGCTAGGTCCAACTATCAGTAGGACCCAGATTCATTACAGACCCTTCCTTTAGCCCCTTCTCACAAGGCTTTTCCAAGCTTTTGGTTTCAGCACTAAGAATCTAGGCCAGGAGTTGGCTAACTATGACTGCTGATGCAACTCTAGGCTACCACGTGTGTCCAAAGATAATGTCTTACTGGTACACACTGTAGCAATTGGCTCATGAGTTGCTGTTGGTCACTTTTGCATCATAATCTCATAACTAGGTGAGTGTGACAGTGAAGTGTCTCACAGAGGAACAACACTGACTGTCTAACCTGCAGAGAGAAGAGTTGCCAATCCCTGGTCTTGGCAAATGTTTATGTGCTGTTAATTGGCTGACTTTCTTCAAATTTCAGGCATGTTTTGTTGGATTCATAAATGAAATGTGTTGGCTATATTTTAAAATGAGAGCTTTTATAGACTGGGGTAGTTCTGATTAAAAGATGAAAAAAAATCTAACAATATATATGTAGTTCTGGGGTTGGGGTGGTGTGTCCCATGTCTGTGTGCCAGTGTTAAGAACTGGCCCTCATAGGCATTTGCTGGTACATGCTCTATACTTAGGAATTTTCTTGATTTTATATATATATATATATATATATATATATATATATATATATATATTTCAGAGTTTAATATGAACTCAATAGAATTGTATTTTATTAAAAAATATAAAATCGAGCCGGGCGGTGGTGGCGCACGCCTTTAATCCCAGCACTCGGGAGGCAGAGCCAGGCGGATCTCTGTGAGTTCGAGGCCAGCCTGGGCTACCAAGTGAGTTCCAGGAAAGGCGCAAAGCTACACAGAGAAACCCTGTCTCGAAAAAAAACCAAAAAAAAAAAATAAATAAAAAAATAAAATAAAATAAAAAATATAAAATCAAGGCCCGGCGTGGTGGCGCACGCCTTTAATCCCAGCACTCGGGAGGCAGAGCCAGGCGGATCTCTGTGAGTTCGAGGCCAGCCTGGGCTACCAAGTGAGCTCCAGGAAAGGCGCAAAGCTACACAGAGAAACCCTGTCTCGAAAAACCAAAAAAATAAAATAAAATAAAATAAAATCTTATTTTCTGTGGATTTCAGGGTTCTCTCTTTTTTAAATTTTATTTTACAATACTATTCAGTTCTACATAATAGCCACAGATTCCCTTGTTCTTTCCCTTCCTGCCCCCTCCCCTTCCCCCCAGCCCACCCCCCATTCCCACCTCCTCCAGATCAAGGTCTCCCCCGAGGACTGGGATCGACCTGATAGACTCAGTCCAGGCAGGTCCAGTCCCCTCCTCCCAGATTGAGCCAAGCGTCCCTACATAAGCCCCAGGTTTCAAACAGCTAACTCATGCAACAAGCCTAGGACCTGGTACCACTGCCTAGATGCCTCCCAAAATTTTAATAATATATTCAAACTCCACTCACTCACATATTCACCTACCCATCAACCTACATATATAGCTATATCATCTATATTTATATAGTCTATATATAGTTATTTATACAGATAAATATATAAAATATATAGAGAATGAGATATACAAAGAGATAATGACCTGTCTTTCCTTCTTTGAAATAGAAATGTACTGATGCAGATTTTAATTCAGGCAGGTGTAGTCACAGAATGAGTATTGAAATAGGTATTGGTATTGTTGTTATCTTTTTGGAGATAGTGTCTTACTGTTTAGCCTAGGCTGGCCTAGGTCTCATGACTGTCCTGCCACAGCTATCCTTATGCAGGGATAACAGCCATCAGCATCATGACCAGGTTTAATGGCTGCTTTTAATGGGGTAAGTGCCAGACATGGGTGGTATGCAATGTGTGTGTGATTCAATCCCACTAATTCTAAACTAATTCTAAACTAATTCTAAACTCTAATTCTATTGTGGGCAGTTTTAGCCTCACTTTTATAGCTAAAGGAAGAGAGTCAAAGATTTTCCTTAAACTCCTGTAAATTGCTTCACTGGAAGATGAGAGATAGATATGGATCTCATGTTCCCCTGCCCCACTTCCATATGGATAATGGTGAAATTATCATTCTTTCCCTTCTTCCCTCACTTTTTTCTTTTTAAATTATTTTTGACAGTGTTTCCCTGTGTAGACCAGGCTGGCCCTGAACTCACAGAGACCTGCTTCTCTCTCTTGAGTGCTGGGATTAATGGTGTGCACTACCACCCCTAGCCTGACATCACTTTTTCTAAAACACCATGGCAACCCTGAAAAACAAAGGTACAGACAATAGAAGCAATATTTTGGTAAAATTGGTAGCTGATGCCCCTTTTCAAGAAAGGCATGCATAGTGATAGTGAGGTAGCCCTAGGATGCTTTTTCCTAAGTATTTGTTCCCAGGAGAAATCTCGCAAGACATGGGTAGATCCATGCAAAGTCATTTTGGATCAAGTCCTTAAAGTTTTTTTCTATTTCTCACAACAGATCTTCAGCATATTACTTTACAATTTCTCTCAGGAATTTCAGCAGAGATAGAACTGAAGTTGGTGGCAGGAACCAGGGGGATCAAATGATTCCTTTTCTTGGTGTTAAACATGGTAGAAGGGACTCATTGGTAACAGGATCCAGTTTCATATAACCCTTCATTATAGTGTATGTCCAGCCTGGACACTCACCATAATGGGAGGTGGGAGGGGATGTTGTTGGAATTGCTGTTATGTTCCTTCTTCAACCTCGATGTTGATAGCTGCAGTCTCTCTGTGGATTCATTGTCCCGATACTGGGGCTGAGCCCTTGGAAGGACACTGTAGACTTGAGGTAATTACAGATCTGTTTCTTTCCAAGTCAGACTAAGTGGACCTCTGATTATTATTCAGAGGATAATGGGAGCATAACGAACACTGAAGGGAAATGTGCTCCTCTCTTTATGAACTGCTTTTATATTCCCTTGTGCATGGCTATGATGCTATGAAATCTGCTTAAATGTGATATTACTCAATATAATACAATAATAATGCACACACTGTATGTATTGGATTACTTTGCAAACAGCCCTTTTGAAATTGAATTTCCCATCATTTCTTGGGGCCAGCTTAGGGTTGCTGGACTTACAGGTCTTTCTGTAGCTAGGAGACTGGAGTCTGCCTTCACAGTCACTTAGGTTTCCACAGATGTGAGCAATTGGCCCACATCATTTTTATTCACGGTGGGGATGTTGGCCTGCCAAGTTCCCAGACATCTCACTGTGTGTTGCTGCTCAGTAATACAGACGACTGCTGCTACTCAGCATAGTTGTAAAATGAACTGGGTTAGATGGACTCAGGAAGGAAGCTAGAGAGAGAAGGGAGCCCGCTCACGCTGGAATCCAATTCTGAAGTATTCGTAATTGCCTGTGCTGGAGATTCTATCAAATCATTGTTCTCTCTGAACATTTTCCAGATACCATCTCAGGACCAGGGACAATTCTCTTTTCTTACACTGTACATGCCTTGAAAACATATCTCTTTGACATCCAAAAATAGTTATTGTGCTCCTCCTAGATGTCAAGCACAGATCAATCTACTAAACGCACATCCAAGAGTTTTACAGTCATACACAACATTAATTTTTGCTGTAAAGCTACAAGAGTCACAAGGTCCTTCAGGTCACCACTGCACCTCATGATCTTTTGTTATTTTTAATGTCAGGAATCATGCCTGAATCAAGGTGGACATGCATCATTCATAGATTCACATTTTTTGAGTTCCTTTGCTTAGAAGGCACAGAGGTCATGGTGGTGCAGGGGTGTATGATGCAGGCATATAATTTCCTTCAAGAAGCTCATCAATGGGTTAAAACAGAAAGGAACACAACAATATGGTTCACATCATTAAGTTTCAGAAAAGGACTTGAAATAAAAGTATAAGTTGGTATGTAAACAGGTACCAAGGGGGTAGGTAAATCAGGGTAGACCATCAGAAAACTTCCTTGAGGAAGTGTCTAAAATCAGAACAAGCAAGCATTAACCTGGGAAAGAGGGGAGAGCACAATATTCTAGGTAGAAGAATCAGAAGAAGTAGGACCAAGATTTTACAGTGAGCTAGACGGTGCTTTGACTAACCTGCAATTGTTACCTGTGCACTTCTTCCTAATGGGGCTGGATGTGGCTGTGGAAGGTATTTACACTAGGGGACTTGGCAATGTGGACAGGCAGGGATTTACTGGTTCCGTTTGCTGGAGAACGACCTGTTAATAGTCATCATTGTATCGAGGAAGAAAGGACTGTGGCCTAGTTCAAATGAAATAACGTCAGTGTGATAGCCTAAGGCCCAGAGATGGAGGTTCTGCAGTGAATATAAGTAGGCATGTAGGAAATGCACAGGACTCTGTTGACTGTATTGGGGTATCTTCTGTCATTAGCACAAATGAGAGGTCACTGGAGGACTTTAAGTGAGAGAACACCATATTTCACTGTCACTTTCGGAATGGTCTGACTAGAAGGAGAGACACACTTGGGATAGTAGCAGTGATGGCAATGGGTCATGGCAGAAACAACAATTAATAATTCCTCCTGAAAGGACCCAGGCAAGCATTGGCAACCACGATCTCATGTGGACTGGGGAAGGGTTTGCAGGAACCATCAGCTGGCTGGAGAGTCTGCCTACATTCTTTATAAGAAGTGGCTTGCAGGCATGAGACCTTTCTTAACTGAGCTGAGTTAGTGTAGAGATTTCTGTTCAGTCCTGAGAGTGTCCCTTGGATGTACATGTGGCCTGGTTCCCTTTATAACTGAAGAAACTGAGGGTTGGTGACATCCTCAAAGCCACATCACTCATGACTCTGCCTTGGTGGTGTCTGACCACACAATTGCACTGCTCACTAAAATTCAGTGCTTCTCCCACCGTTTTCTGCAGGAATAAAGCTGTTAAGTTGAGATGAGAAGATTTAAGGAGGTGCTGTGACAGTTAATAACAGTTATCCACTTGACAGGCTCTAGATGGTGGTTTCCACCTTCCTAATGCAGCAGCCCTTAATACTCTTCCTCATGTTGTGGAGACTCCCCAACCATAAAATTATTTCATTTCTACTGCATCCCTGTAATTTTGCTACTGTTACGAATAGTAATGTAAATATCTGCTAGGCAGGATACCTGATAGGTGATCCCTCAAAGCGGTCATGACCCACAGGTTGAAAATTGCTTGTCACCTATGAAACAAACCTTGGGGAATGCCTATAAGATAATATCTAGATGGGGTTAGCATCTGAACATGCCAGTGAGGGATTGTCTTGATTGGGTTAATTGAGATAGGAAGACCCCTACATAAAAGTGGGTGACACGGATCCCTTAGCTGGGATCCTGAACTTAATAAAATAGAAAAAGCAAAGACTATTACTTGGATACATCTCCACCTGTTCCTGACTCCAGATGAAATGTGACCAGATACCACCTCTGGCCACTATGACTTCTCCACCAGGATGGACTGTGCTCTCAACTATGAGCAAGAGTATACCTAGCTTTCCTTAAATTGATTTCATTCTGTTTGTCCCAGCCACATGGAATCTAACTAATACAGGTGTACCTAGAAAGTACCCTGATCTTGCCAAGTGAAGCAGCTTCTGCCATGATTTCTCTCAGCTCCTTTCCTTGGGCTTACTCACAAGTGGTGTTGGGGATTCACATGGGAAATAGATACTAACCAGGCCCCCAGAGCAGACCTTTTGTTGCTGTTGGAATGTGGGCTAAAACCTTTGGAAGCTATGGATGGGGAAACAGTTCTGGATAAATTAATTTGTGCAGTACATAATGCATAAAAGGAAATTCGTGGTATTTTTAAACAATGGAAATGAAAGAATCTGCCTTTTGGGCATTGGTCCCACCTCTATTTTGTTCAGAAAACATTTATCAACACCTACTGTGTGCCAGGATCTTGCTGGGAAGCAGATGAATCAGATATTGTCCCTACCCAGGAAGAGTGAGAAATCAATAGAGAGACCCAGTGAGCCATCTGCTCAGGGTTAGACCTTGAGGCTGAGAAAAGTGGGGGGAGGGGAGTGTAAGTATGAGGAGAGTTACACGTGAGATCCACAGCCGAGCCAGCAGAACAACTGCATGCCAGAGGATCTGTGAGTGAGCAGCTGTGAAGTGGTGGTGGTGGGGGGTGACCTGCCTGTGGCTTCATTGCATGCTTCCCTCTTAGCTGCTCTTCACTGCATCCAGATGAACCTGTTTAAAATCTTCTACCTTGCAGCCTGGCTAAGCATTCTCCATTGGCTCCCACTGAAGCAGGACTACTGTTGTGTCGCCATTACTAAACCTGCCTCTGTGGTCACTATTCCAGCTACCCTTCGAGTGTCACTGCTAGTGCTCTTTACCCCTTCTCATTAGTTAATGAGAGCTCATCTACAACTACTTAATAATTGACAATAATACAACAAACACTGGAGATTCCACAACAGGCAGAAAGTAGCCAGAGTTCAGAGACAGTGTCTACATTTGAGACAGGTTGAAACAACTAAACATCATGACATCATAGTTAAATCCATAGTGCTTGCTTCCTGACAGATTATCCCCCCTGTGCAACACAAGCCATTTTATTTGCTTACAGTCCTGTGGGTGGAGGATTGGGTGAGGCTCAGCCAAGTAGATTGACTGGGTTGACTCACTGCTAGTGGCTGAAATTTGTAGTACATTTCAGGTTTCTTTCCAAAGTCTATTCTCTGGCAATCACCTTTTCTACACAGCCACCACTGGAATAGTTCAGGCTTCCTCTCAGCATGGAGGTCTCTTGTTAATCAAAGTTCCCACGGGGATATCATCACAGTGTGTGCACAGGCACATGGCTGAACTGTCAAGAGGGTCGCAAGGTGCGGAAGTGAGACCTCTAGATCATTCAGTTTGTGCCTGGGCCAGGGTCCTGGGCTACCCCTGCTCAATCCAGCAGCTATAATACGAAAGAATACTTTTGTCAAACTCAGAGAGGAAAATGTCTCATCAGGGGTGGGGTTCTTCTAATCTCTGTCTCTTGCTTAGATAAGTTTTACAAGCTTAATTCTCCCCTTCTTATCATACACTGGATACATCTGTTACCCCTAGTGACATCATGGTCCCTCTAGATCACTGTCACAATCCCCAGAAATTTCTAGTTGTATTATTAGTTGTGGTTTAAGATTGTGTAATATGGTACTCTGTGAATGTTGGGACTAATATGACAGAGTACAGGCTTTCTCCGCGTTCTTTCATATAGGACCTGCTCAAGATTTGGCAAATGACACAACTGTTCTATTACTTATTATCAACTTTACAATTATAAAAATGCTTGTCTCAAAAAGGAAACTTTGATGCCAACCCAAACAAATGCCTGCAAAGGCAGCCTATTATCAGATGTATAGAGCACCGCAATAAGCACAGAGCATTCTCTCTGCACTGACTATGGCTGCTGTTTTTTAACAGAAACAGTGGTTGGGTGGATTTATTGATGGATGAATGAGGGATGAATATTTGCTTCTCATATTCTTGAGCACGCCCAGAGTGTACCATCAGTGTTTGTACCTGCTCCCGAAAAGAGCAGTACGATAAGTCAGCAATCAGACGGCAGGATACACTCTACAGAATTATCTTCTGCAGTCATCCCAGCATCCATGGGAGAATCCTAGAAAGAGCTCCTTTGGGTGCTTAAACAGCTTGAGACCCAGAGAAGTCTTATACCTGGCCCCAAACTGTTTTTCATGCAACCAGGCTTCATTCATTCTGTCTGTGTCTAAACCTCCTAGCAAACAGCTTTTGGATGGTTCCCAAGGGCGTTCCTTGGGATGGCTCTGGTTGATTCTAGTTGCAGGCTGGCCTTTCTTAGAAGGTAAGAAAAAATATAACATCACCCTCCCTTTCTCAGACCCATGGTATTTCACAAGATGTCCTATGCAGAAATCCCAAGCTTGCGCAGTTCACAGAAGCCCCTTTCTGCCCAGGGCTGCTACATAAACCCTGAACATAAGATAATTCACTCTCATTATCTAAGAAACATATCTGAGGATAAGTACAAAGAGCTCCCACTCAGGTTCAAATATAAGTTGTTCAGACAAATAGCAGGAGATGCTCTCTCTCATGAAGAAGATTTCATCTCTGGCAGCTGTAAAAGGGCTTTTGTTGGCTGCAAGGTCAAGTGAGTGTCCTAGACCCAGGTACAGCATGTTTTTATACATGCAACTTTTATTCCAGAAAGATCCTGATGCCAGGCTGAGGCTCCTGTTTTCTGTTACCACATCAGTCTGTATCCTATGGGAATGATAGTGCCATTTTTATGGGTATAGTATTTTATTTATTTTTTCTTTGCAGTTAGATGTTCATTAACATTCAGGATACAGACAGGAAAAGCGTGTGAATTTACTATGGAAATCCCACTTATTCTACCAGTAATGCTCCAGATATTATTGTGCACATAGAGGTTTGGGAACTTTCTGTTCATTGATCTTGACACTGAGATTTGAGATGACTGTCGAGGAATGCACAAAAGGTTTGGGTCCTCAGCATTTGGTTTGCTGTAGTCTGAGCAGCGGCTCTTCTCACTAACCACATATCCTGAGGGCTTGGCACTTCCTCTATGTCTCTGTTCCTTCACCTGGCAAATGATTGTGTTGGTTGTCACGAAGATGAGACAGAATAATATGAGTGATGTGGGTGCTTAGGGAATCTTTCAGGCCATCCATAGTATAAGTGTCTGCAAAGACATCTTAAGGCAAAAGAAGCCCAGTTTCCTATTGAGCCAAGGTCAAATTTGCAGTGCTACTGCCAGTACATGGAAAGCTGGCCTAGAAACTGGGAGATGGTCTTGAACTTGGTAGAGCTTGCTGTGATAGGCACCTGAAAGTCTCCCCCAAAGATAGAATATATGGGCATGAACCACTTTCTCTGGATGCCTGTGAGCTTTCCAGAGCACCACTCTTCTCTCAGGAATGACAGGTGTACATTCTATGATACTAAATATGACAAGGGAGAGAAACTTGAACATTCCAAACTCACTCTGTGACCTTCCTCCCCATATTCACAGAGGACAGTGACCACAGAGAAATCCAATACTCTCATTAACACAACAAGGTAAGTTTGAATCATGCTCAAATACAAGGATGTGACAGAGATGGCTTTAGACTCTGCAACCTGGGCCTGGAGGCTTAAGCCAGACATCCAACTT
Source organism: Peromyscus leucopus (assembly GCF_004664715.2). Lineage (NCBI taxonomy): Eukaryota > Metazoa > Chordata > Mammalia > Rodentia > Cricetidae > Peromyscus > Peromyscus leucopus. The sequence goes on from NC_051086.1 coordinate 22,344,800, forward strand.
TATATGGGCCTTCCCGCCCCATCTTCTGTTCTGATTGCCTGGATATAGTGCAGATTCCAGCTACTTACACAGACAGCTGCTGTCGAGGAAATAATAGAATAAGGTGGATAGAAGGGCAAGATTAAAGAAGTTAGAATGGATAAAAAAATGAAGGAAAAGGAAGAAATGAAGGAGGGGCAGACAGAAGGAAGACATGACAGGAGAAAGGAAGGGCATGGAAAGAGGTAAATGGAAGGGACTAGAGAGAAAAGGACAAAGATGAAAGGATAGAACTTGACTGTTGTGATTTTTGTTTCCCTCAAAACAGAATGTAATTAGCAGAAATTCTAGGACATCACCCCCTAAGCTGGTGGTATTGAGACTGGTGGCCCTCCACTGTGGGTTGAGCCTCAGTGGATGTTCTAGGATGTACAAGATCACATAAGTGGATAGCTCTGCTTTGAAGTCAGGCAAACATGGGCAGAGCATATGACAACCTCTCCTCCTCTTGTTCTGCATCCTGAGATGACTTGAAATCAACTGGAGTTACTGTTGAAATATAGGACCCCTGACCCACTGAGTTAGGTCCTCAGGGTATGGCTGGGGGGAATCTAAGTTTTTTTGTTTGTTTGCTTGCTTGTTTGGGGAGTTTGTTTGAGACAGTCTTACTGTGTAGCCAGGCCTGCCCTTGAACTGGAAATTCTTCTACTTCTGCTTCCTATGAGCTAAATTATAGATGTGCACCTATATGTCTGGTTGGAATCTAGTTTTGCCAACTTGCTGCTATAAGCTTGCAACACCAATCTTACCGAAGTTCACACAAGGGATTGAGGGACAATGTTCAGTGTTCCCTTAGAATAAAGGCTGTGTAACTCAGGAAGGGATCCAAACCTGATGTAAGAACAGGCCTGAATAATGGGCCTGAGAACAGAAATGATGGCTGCCAACAGCTCTCATGGCCCAGGGACAGTTAGATGCCAATCATTCCTTTGCTTCACTTGACATGGGGAACCCCTATAAAACCTCCCAATTCTAGATGAGATGATGGTAATCGCATCCGTGAGGGTTGACAGTTGTATGTGTCTGTAGCAACAGTATAATGGTTTCCCTTCCTTCCTTCCTTCCTTCCTTCCTTCCTTCCTTCCTTCCTTCCTTCCTTCCTTCCTTCCTTTTTCTTTCTTTCTTTTCTTTCTTTCTTTCTTTCTTTCTTTCTTTCTTTCTTTCCTCATTTCCTTCCTTCGTCTCTCTCTCTCTCTCCATCCCTCTCCCTCGTTCTGTGATGTGCATACACACTATAGTGTATGTGTGGAGGTCACAGGACAACTTTGTATAGTTGGTTCTCTCCTTCCATGCTTGTGTGGAATTTAGGGGTCCAACCAAGGTCACCAAACTCGTGTCATCAGGCAGCAAGTACCTGTACTCCCTGAATCATCCTGATACCTTACATGCTTGGTTTTTTATGTGAGTGCTGGAGATTTGAACATGGGTCCTCATGCTTTCAGAGAAAGTTCTCTGATGTACTGAGACATCCTGCCAGCCACCAAACAATATTTCAAACAGTTTTTGCACCTAAACACCAAGAGTCTTTGCTAGAAGATTTATTGAAAACCATCATTCATTTAACATCTGCTGTTTGCTGGCTAGTTTCTAAGAGACTACAGTACTTTCATCTTGGCTTATCTTTTTGGTGTTTTTACAGAGTATGAGGAGCTCCCAGTATTCTATGGAGCAGTTTCAGGAACCTGGGAAGCCTTTACGTTTCTTCCTACAGTGGAGTTTTGAGTTGCACGTTCTATCCCTCCTGTCCACTGACTGCTTCTGGGAACTACAATTCACTAGGGAATAAATTCACTGGGGAAGTGAATGTGGAATCAGACTGACCTGTGCCTGAATACATGGTGGCACTGCCACTGGATTGGTCAGCGACACCCTGGTTGTCTAGTGTCTTGAAAATTCACATGACTTTCAGTCTCAGAATGAGACTTTACTGAAATATAGAGCCACTGAAATATATAATTGAATTAAATGAAGTTATACTAGATTAGATAGAGCACATCAGAATTTCTCCCATCCATGTACTAAATAGGACCAACCCTCCTTAGCTTCCTAGATCAGATGAAATGAAGTACATTCAAGGTGGAATAGCTGTAGACATGAGTCCTAAATTCTATGAATAATGTCTTTATAAAAGTTTTACATAAAGACACAGGGGCCAGACAGACAGGGGGCCATAAAAGTGAGGACTGGAATGATGCACCAATTTCTGAGAGCTACTGGAATCTAGGAAGGGCTCCAAAAAGACTGTCTCTGAGAGTCTTGGAAGGGAGCATGATTTAGCCAACACCCTACTTTGAACTTTTTGCCCTGGAACTGTGTAAATATATATTTTTGGTGTTTGCTGTCTTGCTTTGATTTGATTTTTCTTTGATTTTTGAGATAGGGTCTTATTATGCAGCCCAAGCTGGTAGCCTATCAACCACTGAGATTCTAGCTGTGGTCCACCATACCCGCTTGACTTTTCCACTATTTTAGATATTAAGTTTGTTGTAATTGTTATGGTCACTGTACAAAACCAATAACATCAGAGTTATTTGTTTCTTATATTTGTTTTTTTTCCCTTGCTCCTGCTGCAACTTACAATAATCTTGTTTATTAGTTTGGTTACTCATTCCTGCCCGCCAGTCATCAGAGGGTATCAGAAACCATGTTATATATTGTTCATGGTCATTGCATGCCTGACATTTTCCTCAAGTTCAGTAAAATATGTTGAGATAAATGGAATGAAGGAAGGGAGGGGTGGGGGAAAGAAGAAAGGAAAGAAGGGAGGGAGGGAGAGAGGAAGGAAGCTAAGAAAGAATGAGAGGGGAGGGGAAGAAAGGAAGGAGCTGTGTTAAGGATCAAACAGTATAAGAAATTAAAAATGTATCAAACAATGTTCAGCCAAAAGCAGACATACAAAACAAAAGCTGTTATAATTACCATTCCAAGCATGGTTGGTAGGGGCCTACTGAAAGCCAAGGTGAACTTGAATATTTCTGTAGACTAAGAGAACATAGTTCAAGGTTGCCTTCATGAAGATTGACAGGTGAGAGCTCCACCCTCCCTTTCCAGAAACAGCAGTTGTCCTATGAGTCAGGAAGCCCACCAGTGAGAGGCAGGACCCTGGCAGCGAAGACTAGGGAGGGGGTATCATTTGCAGCCCCCTGCTTGAGGCCAGGCCTCCGCCTTTGCTCTCTTCAGAAAGCTTTGATCTCTCCCTGTCCAACAGACTCACATTAGTCGATAATTCTGGGAGACATCAAAACTCCAGCAGCAGCCCCCCTCTGCTCCCTGCAGCCTCTGCAAGCTGCAAGCCATGTTAATAGGCCTCAGACAGGGTTATTCTGGTTCAAGGGCCCAGGGTTCTACAACTGTCTGTTCTCTTGAGTCCTGGCTCAGCCACTGCTAATGCCAGCCTCCAACTCAGTGAATTTAGAGTAATGCCAATTGCCCTGAGTGAAGAATTGACCTCCATGGTGTCTCCAAAGACCTGTGCCCACCTTGTTCATGTTGGCTGTTCTTTGCAAACAAGATAAACAACTGTGAGAAAAGAATACAGGCTCAGGAGCTGGATGCTGATCATAGCTCAGCTGCCCTGTGTGATCACCAGCACATCACCTGTGTGCTTGGAGTCCCAGGCTCTGTATATCTGAAGAAGGAACTGCTGGGAGCACAGCCTGGCATACCACGTGGGACTGCAACCTGACCGGACTGCCTGGAGACCCTTGTGAGAAAATCAGATGCAAGTTAGGTTTGAATCATTACAAGGTGTTATAAAAACCGAAGCAATCCTCACCTGAATCTGTGACCCTTCAACTCAGTTTTAAAATGTAAGAAAATCACTTACTGGTTCTGTAACAAGCTCTGTGGATCAAGAGACAGTCAGTCCCACAGAACTGTTTAAATGGTGTAAGTAACTAATACTCAGTAGAGGAAAGGTACAAATCCTGGGTAAGCAGTCAAAACCCCAGATAGGAAATAATGACAACTGTAGTCATTGAATCACTTCATTGGCTTGGACACTTAATCCTTAGAGTCTGCAGTACTTTACACAAATTTAAAGATAAAGATGAATTCAAAAGGTTTCTTGATGTACTATTTTGAAATTCTTTTTTCATAGTTGTTTTCTTTTTCTTTTTTATTTTTTTAATTAAAAATTTTCATTTATTTTACATCCTGATTGCAGTTTTCCCTCCCTCCTCTCCTCCTGTTCCCTCCCTCCCCCACCTCCTCTCTGGCCTCTCATCCACTCCTCATTCTTCTCCATTCAGAAAGGGGCAGGCCTCCCATGCTCATCAACAAAGCATGGCACATCAAGTTGAGACAAGCACAAGCTCCTCTCTCTGCACTGAGGCTGGGCAAGGCATCCCAGCATGGGGAATAGGTTCCAAAAAGTCAGCTCAAGTGCCAGGGACAGATCCTGATCTCACAGCTAAGGGCCCCACAAACAGACCAAGCTATACACCTGTCACACATGTGATTCCTTTTTTAATTAAAAACGTATATGGAGTGCATTGGTGGTGGCACATGCTTTTAATTCTAGCACTTAAGAGGCAGAGGTAGGTGCATCTCTGAGTTCTAGGTCAGCCTGGTCTACAGGGTGAGTTCCAGGATAGCCAGGGCTACAGAGAGAAACTCTGTCTCAAAAAGCCAAAACCAACCAACCAACAACAACAACAACAAAAAAATTAAAAAAAACAAATAAACAAAAAACCCCACTGTATATGGAGCTGAGGATATAGCTTAATGAGGATATAGCTTAATCAGAAGAGTGCCTGTCTAGCATGCATGAAAGCCTGGGCTCAGTCTCCGGTACTGTATAAATTAGACACAGTGGTATCTACACCTGTAATCAGAGAACTTGGATAGGGGAGGTAGAAGAATCAGGAAGGAGTTCAAGGTCATCCTCGGTTACATAGGGAGTTTGGGGCCAGCTAGGGTAAAAGACATATCTCACACAAAAAATAGCAATAATAATACCCTTCAAAATAATTCTGTTGGTGATTGTGTGTGTGTAGTGCGTATGTGAATGTGTATGTGCAAGTGCATGCCCATGCAAAGGTGAGCACATGGCCTTTGCCTTTATCCCTCTTGTCTTCACTTTTTGAAATAAAGTCCCTTGTTGAACCTAGAGCTCACCAAATAGGCTAAGCTAGGTGGCTGGCTAATGAGCCCCTGGGGTCCTCCTGTCTCCACCTCCCAGTGCAGAGGCCACAGGCCCAGGCCTCTGTGCTTGTTTCCTTTGGTGGGTTCTTGGGATTTTAAGTCAGATTCTTATAGTCATGCTAACACTTCACTCTCATGTTGATGCTTGTATTTTGGCTCTTTTGGGGGACCCTCCACCCAGCTCCCAAATAAATCACACATGGAGGCTCATTCTTACTTATGAACACCCAGATTTAGCTTGGCTTAGTTTCTAGCCAGCTTTTCTTAACTTAAATTATCCTGTCTCCCTTTTGCCTCTGAGCTTTTCCGTTTTCTTACTTCTGTAAATCTTACTCTTACTCCATGACTTGCTGTGTAGCTGGGTGGCTGGTCCCCTGAGTCCTCCTCCTTCTCTGGCTACTGTGTCTTTTCCTCCATCTCTTTTCTTCTATTTATCCTCCCTGCCAGCCCTGCCTATCTTTTCTCCTGCCTTACTATTGGCCAGTTCTTTATTAGACCATCAGGATTTTACACAGGCACAGTAACACAGCTTCACCGAGTTAAACAAATGCAACAGAAACAAAAGCAACACACCTTACAATAATATTCTACCACAAGGTCACCTTCCCAGCTCCCCTTCAGAGTCATTCCATCTCAACCTCAATCCCTCCCTCCTTCACCCTCTCCTGCCCCTGTTTTGTGCTTCATTGTCTACTATTGTATTAATGGGAGATACTCTAGTTACCAAATTACCTGTAGTTGGGTACTTAAGTTGCTTCTCATTTCTCACCTTAGCAGACTTATGATGATGAATCCTCTTTGCTGGAATCTCTGCATAGTTTCATGACTTTCTGCAGGAAAATGCCCAAAAGTAGAACCAATGAGTTGGAGAGTAAAAATGCACATAAAAATTTTTGATAGTCATATAAACATTAAATCTCACCCTCTGGAAAAAGTAAACTCCTACCAACCTTCATGGAATGCCTGGACTCTCTTCTCACATCCCAACCAGGCATTATCTCAGGGAGATTTAAAATGCCCAAAGAAAGAAGTGATAATGGCCTCTAAACAGCCCGACCTAAAACATGGGCTCCATATTGGCTTTCAGCTTGATAAATACTTTCTAATAAGGTCATAAATATCAGGAGAACCAAAGGTTAATGTAGTGTGCAGTGCCATAAAATGCAGCAGGCTACCTGCTAGATCATAATGATGCATTGGGACCTTTCACAGTGGAGTGTGATGGCTTACAAAGTCTGCTGAGAAGTGCCCACTAACTCAACAAGTGCATAATTGTGTCTCTTGGCAGGGTAGTCTCTGCAAATGCAATTTATTAAGTGGGCACCTTGCCTTTCATTAAATGCCAAAAATGAGGAGGAAGAGAAAGAGGCAGGGAGGATTAGGAGGAAGAAAAAGAAGAAGAAGAGGAGGAGGAGGGTGAGCAAATGATTATGAGGAAGATGAGAAAAAGAAAGAAGGGAATAAATATATAAGGGAGGAAGAATATAAAAGAGAGAGAACAGTATGGAAAAGAGCATGATTGGAGGTTCTATTTTCAGCCCCTTTGTGAGGTAGGGATACTTAAGAGCATAATTTACTAAAGTAAAAAAAAAAAGCAAATATTCTTTTTCATTTAAGAACTCCAAGTGAACCTGCCTTAGAGTTGGCAACACTTGAATTGAAGGAGACATAACAAAGCACTGTAGCAGGAGATAGCAAGTGTGTTTAGAAACTCAGTTTCTGAGCTACTTTGTGTCTTGGGAGCCTGACTGCCTCCCCCCACCCCTTTATTCAGGTGGAAACAGGTGTTGCAGTTCTTTGTGTTGTTCTTGGGGTGAACTGGTTTGAAGTTAAAACCTGTAACTATGATTAATGGTGGTGTGGATCTTAACTCACAGTAATGTTTCCGTCTAGGGGACAGAGAGAATGGATGACATAGCAGGTGTGCACTCATTCGGCTCAGCTTCTCTGGTGGTGAAACAAAGTCCTGGCACCATGGGAGACTTTAGCAAAGTGTCGTCCCATTTACCAGCACCTCACACCAGGGCTGCTTGTGTTTGCTTTCAAAGAAAGCTCTGCAGCGCAGAAACAGAAATTAAGTGGGCATCATGTATACGTTATTCTCTTCACTCTGGGAGTATTCTAATCAGACCCAAGGGTCTTCACACGGATCTTTGCACCTCAGTGCTATTGGCTCTTTTAACATTTAAATTTGGCACCAACTGGCTTGGAGACAGCTCAGTAAAGGACTTGCTGGGCAAGTATGAAGGACCCAGGTCTGAACCCTAGAGCCCCTATTAAGAAAAAAGTTAAGTATGATTGTACAGGATAGTAATCCCAGGGCTGAGGATGAAGGTACAGGAGGATCTGTAGGGACTGAAGTCAGCCAGCCTAGCCTATTTGGCATGTGTCAGGGCACTGAGAGACCTTTTCTCAAGAAAAAAAAAAAAGAAAAAGAAAGAAAGGAAGGAAGGAAGGGAGGGAGGGAGGGAGGGAGGGAGGGAGGGAGGGCAGGAGGGCAGCTATTACCTGAGGAATGGCACCCGAAGTTGACCTCTGCCTACACCCTTTCTCTCTCACACACTGCCGTACATACAATCTGCCACACACACATACAAAACTAAACTGTGCACTGGGCATTGATCATGTAGACATAAATACTGCATCCTGAATCCCCCTGAAGGTCTCATCTCAGGCCATTAGCAGTTTCAGATGAGCAGAATGCTGTGGGAGCACAGACAGTGGCCTCAGAATTGTCCTCTCAGCTAATTTCTTTTCATCCCTCTGCTCCTTCAGCCAAGATAATGCTGTCAGAAACTAGTTTCTTCCACCTGTGATACTGTCATATGTACTTCTGTCTTGACATCAGTGAGGCAACAGAAATGAGCAGGGGTAGAATTTTAGGCACAGTGACATTTTTGTGCCACCTGTTAATCAGGAACCCACTTTATGAATGAATTAGGAATTGGCATTCATTCTTAGGAGCCCACCTCCCAGCGTTCTGGAAGGATAAAGAACAAGCCAAGGTATGATTCACTGTCACAGAACTTGTATGCTAAGGGGTCAAAATGTTATTGCCAGCTATTAGTCTGTCTGGTGGTAGGAGAGAGGTAGACAAGAGGGGTGCTGTGTGTCATTCAGAGAGGGCAAGGGGACTTTCGCAAGATGACTGTTTGCCAAGGACTTAAATAAAAGCAAGAGTAAGTTTGGAAAGCTGTGAGAGAAATGGGACTCCAGAAAAAAAGGAAACAAAAATGCAAAACCAGGAGATGATGACACTCTAGTCATACTTGAGGGGTGTGGTACTCGTTGGGGCTAAGGAGACAGCTCAGTGGATAAAACATTTGCTGTGTAAATGTGAGGACCTGGGTTCAGATCCCCAGACCCACATGGTAGCATGCATCTGTCATGCCTGTACTCCTAAAGTGAGATGGAAGGCAGAAACAGGAACATCTCCAGAAGTTCTCAGGTCTGCTTGCCCAGTGTATGCACCCCAGAACCCATGCAAGATGGCAGGTAAAGGCCAGCACTCTCGGTCTTCCTCTGACTTCCACACTCATATGGTTGCAAGAACACACAGGTGCACAGGTAAGAAAATAGATACCTGTCATGGAAACAACCCCTAACTGGGAACTACTGGGAAGGCAGAGGAGCACTTTAGAGACTGAACAGGCGAAGATGTATTTCAACTTGCAAGGCGGGAGCCAGCTTGCCAAGATTTGACACAAAGTGCAGTCAATTGGAAGTTACAGCAGAGTTCCTGAGTGGTAAGCATGCCTTTCTCTAGAGCTTTCTCTGCTGTGCTGAGGACCTCACCCCCTAGCCTGCCAGGGGATGGTCGTGGTTTCATGGATTTCCATGTCCAAGTGTGCTCGGGTTTAAATACAAATGTCTTCTTCCAGGATAGAGAGATGGCTCTTGCAAGGCCCGGAGGGCGGACTTTATGATCTGAGAGCGCTGCACACGTGTGTGGCAACACAGCCATGTTGTCCCTTTTGAGGTCTCGTTCATTTTTAACGAGGAGCCTGGAGGCACTGTACAAATAAAACGGCCGAATTATTAAATTATCACTCTACAGAGCCTCTTATATTAGTCCTAATTAAGTGATGATTTTCATGTTAACAAACAGTGCTCAAGAAGGATTCTAATTTCAAAATCTGACCTAATAGAAGTCAAAAGCCTTAGAAATTTCTAGAATGTAGTTTTCAGACATTGCTCAGAATTTTAACGTTCTCATTAAATCCAGCGACTGTCTGACTCACCCTAGCACTAACAATCTAACAGGATTTCCATTCTTATCCATGATGGAGCCACAAGAACTGGGTTTGCACTGCTGTCTTATATAACTTTAAAAGGTGGACATTAGGTGCTGGAAAGAAGGCTTGGTCAGTAAAGCGCTGAGAAAGCATGAGGACCTGAGTTTGGAACCTAAGTATCTGCTTCAAAAGTTGGCTATCCCTGTAATCCTGGGGGGGGGATGGGGGGGGCAGAGATAATATGAGCCCTTGGGGCTCACTGGCCAGGCAGTCCAAACAAATCAATGGAGTTAGGTTTAGTAAGAAACCTTGTCTCAAAAAATGAAGTAGAGACTGACTGAGGAAGACACCTTCAGCTCCAGCATGCACATAAACACATGTGTTCCTGTACACATAAACACACAAACATACACTCACACAAATCTTCAATAAATCAGAAACAGGCTTTTCAGATATTGAATGATTATATGCACTGTCTTAGTTAGGGTTTCTGTTGCTGTGAAGAGACACCATGATCATGGCAACCCTTATAAAGGAAAACATTTAATCGGAGCTGGCTTACAGTTCAGAGGTTTAGTCTGTTATTGTCATGGCAGGAAACATGGTGGCATGCAGGCAGACATGGTGCTACTGAGATGGCTGAGAGTCCTACATCTGGACCCATAGGCAGTAGGCAGAGAGAGTGAGACACTGGACCTGGTTTGAACATCTGAGACCTCAAAGCCCATTCCCAGTGACACACTTCCTCCAATGAGGCTGCACCTCCTAATATTGCTACTTCTTAATGGCTAAAGGGGGGTCATTTTTATTCAAATCACAACATATACCAAGAGGAGAAATAAGGGAGACAAAACAGTGTCTTCAGCACAGTGCATGGAGATCAAGCCACAGGACAAGGGTGAAACAGAAACCTGCATCATGTATGGAGCAGTTGGTGGGACCTGCCACAAGGTGCTGAGAACACAGAGGTAGAGTTCCAGTGAGCTCCAAACTTGCTTCAGTCCTTAGAAGGAGAGAGTCCCTAGTCAACAGTTGGGGCTATTTGAGGATATGAGAAATGCTAAAAGGAACCAAAAGGGATTCTATACTAGAGTGCTATAACTGAGTGTGGGGCCAAATGCTGTAAACTATCAAACTAGCTCACAAGAGCCTGCTAAGTTATGACATCAATGACAAGAGCCTGCTAAGCACATGTTTCCAAGACGGTGTTCATTGACATCCCATTGGTAAGCTGAAGGAAGTCATGGTTAAGTAATTGCAGTAAAGAGATGTGTGTGCATGTGTGTGTGTGCGTGTGTGTGTGTGTGTGTGTATGTGTGTGTGTGTGCGCGCTCACATCTGCACTTTCATGTTAAAATGCAGGGGTACAAATAAATATGCAGATGCCTGTGTACCTGTGTTAGTTCTTGGGTGCCAGCCACCTTGTTTTCTGAGGCAGAGTCTCTCATTGGCTTGAAGCTCACTAGGTAGTCGAGATTGTCTCACCAAATGAGCCTCAGGGATCCCACTATCTGTTCCAGCATTGGCATTACATGTTTATGCTGCCATACTCAGATTTTTAAATGTGGGTTCTGGGGATGGAAGTCAGGTCCTCATGTTTACATAGCAAGTGCTTTACTGCCTGAACCATCTCTCTAGCCCCTGAGATCTGTTTTCACTGCCAACATATTTCTAGCTAGTTGGTCGGGCAAGGTTTTGTAGTGATCCACTTGTCATGACATCAATGAACAGTCATTGTTCATCATCTATGCAACAAATCCCGAGAGAGCTATCCAATGCCTGCAACTGCATACCTGTACTGCTTCTATACCCAAATCTTTCTATTTGTTCCCAGATTCTTTCCTCTGTTCAGAGGCTGTATTGCTCTCTCTTCCATAGTGGAATTTTACCTCTTCCCAGAAATGCTTTTCTGTCTGTGAGGGCCTTGGCTGTACCCACAGCCTCTTACATAACCTAAGGATCCTTGGCATTCCCACATGGGAGAGGACTTTAGAATCAGAAGGTCAAGACTAGAGATGATCCCCTTTTCTTCTGCTTCCCGAAAGTGTTCCCTTGAGCCCAGACTGTCCCTGAAGCTGCAGAGTTGAGCATGCTGGGGTAGTTGTGAGGACTGATGGCCCCAGCCATCAGCAGGTCAGGGTTCATTGATAATGATGCATTTTATGGTAAAATCTGAGCCAAGCCCCAACTGGACTCTTAATTTGAGCTGCAGAAGCAGAGACAAAAATCCATAGTTCATGACCTTGTGTGGGTTATATCTCAAGTACTTCCAAGGCCTGCTTTGTAGGGGCATTGCCTATTTGTCACACTCAAACCTTCTCTGATATATTCTCTGGCCAGATAAGATTCCAGAAGGAATGGGCAGTATGCTTCCCTTCCAACTTCCCCCTTCTCTCCTTCCCTGCTGCCTCCTTTTCCCTTTCTTACCCCTTCCTTCTTTATTCTCCTCTATTCCCCTTCACTTTCTTCCCTTTCCCCTTCTTTGCTTTCTCTCTTCTTCTGTGTCTCCTCCCCCTTCTCCTCCCCTCTTCTGCCTCCCTTCCTTTCTTCATCTCTTCCTCCCTCCACTCCTCTTCCTTCCCACTTTCTTTATTCTTTTAATTTTCCAGAATATTCCAATTTCAAGAGTATATGAAATCTTCCAGCAGCAATTAGATGCACTACCCAGACAACATTTTTAGGCCTATAAGGCAGAGGCCCTTCTCAGCCACGATGGGTACTCCACAAGATGAGATAGGTCCATGTGCAGGTTTTGTGGCTCAGGTGAACAACTCTAATTATTAAGGTTCTTGGAAGGTCCAGCTCATTGCAGAAAATGCTGCCTCACAGCACCAGACTAGAGCTGCATGATCACCCCCAGCTTCCAGGTCATTCTTCAGCAAAATGGAGTTGGCTGACTTGTAAAGACAATCCTAGCCCAGTCTTGAAAAGATTGTGAGCCAAGAGGTCTGGCTTCTGTGCCAAGAACAGATAAGACTTCAAGTAGACCATGATGTCCAGCCTCAGCTGGGTCTAGGCTAGGTGCAAGGTGTTCTCTGAGAGCTCAGATCTGCTCAAGTGCTATTAGTGAGAGAGCAGCCCAGTGCTAGCACCAGGGCTAAAGGAGAAAAGAGAGAACTGGAACCATGATGCTCCTCTGTAGTCCCAGCTATTCTGAAGCCTGGGTCACTTGAGCCAGTGTGGGCAGCATAGAGAAACCATTTCTTAAAAAAGAAAGACAAAAACTTAGCAGAAGATTTTATTGTCTTAGAGTTACAGTTTTAGTGGGCTGAAGGGCTAATGAGAAGACTGTCTTACTTTACTAGGGTGATTCTAGGGTAGAACTAAGAAGAGTCAGAGAGAAGCCAAAGAAACTCACACAAATTCATGCTCATCATATGAACAGTTAGGATCAACAGGCATAGAAGGTCTCTAGAAATGATCTAGAACCTTTGTCCTCTCCTCACTGTTCAACCAGGCACCCCAATCTATATAACTTAACCAGTCTCTCTCTCTCTCTCTCTCTCTCTCTCTCTCTCTCTCTCTCTCTCTCTCTCTCTCTCTCTCTCTCTCTCTGTGTGTGTGTGTGTGTGTGTTGAACAATCTAATTCTGTTCCCCCTTCTTGTCTAAAGCCAAATGCTTGACAGAAAACATGTAATTTTTGCCATATTATCTCTAGGTTCAAACCAGGTGAGGTTATTAGTTCAAACAATTAGGAAAATAAAAGTTGAAAGTAGTGGGATATTAGGAGGAAGGAGTCACATAAATCCAAGGTGTTGGGACAATTAGCATCTTGGTAATAAAAGTCAAGTTGAACACTAAGGAAATGAAGTACTGTTAGTTATTTAGTGGTTCCATAGTCTCGAGTGTTTGCAAAACGCCTGATAATTGTTTTTGACCATTTCTCTTGCTGTAATTCTGATAAAAGGCATTTTCTGTTCTTGTGGGTAATGGGAGGAGGGTGTGTGGGAATCTTCTCAATTACAGTTCCCGTAATCTTCCTAGGCTTTTGCTCACAATGAAAATTCAAGTACAGAAAGAAAACACTCAGACATCTTGCTAAGACATAAGCCATTTTATCTTCTTCCTTTGCTAAAAAGCCTTCTAGGGACTCTCATTTCCATCAGAGTAAAAGCTAAAATCCTGGAACTGCCACCTGAGATCATAGGTTGGATTCTGGGATAGAAGAAAAGACACCAGTGCAGTAGAAGCTGAGGAAATAAGACTAAAACACAGAGATTGGTTAATGGAATAGAGTAAATTCAGTGTCTTTGTTTTGATAAGTGTTGGTGTTAAGGGGCAACATCAGTGTTCAGAGAAAACTGGGCAGTGGTATGTGAGGACACAGTGTTCCGAGACTTGGGGGATGGCTCAGGTGCTGAGATGCTTTCTGCATAAGCGTGAAGGTTTGAGCTTGATCCCCAGGACCTGCACAAAAAGCATGGTCCTATTGGTGTGCTTTTTAATTCCAGTGCTGGGGAGGTAGAGATAAGCAGATATCACTAGAAGGCAAGTATTAGGTAGACATAAATAGCTTGCAAGTGCACACCTTCAACTATAAAAGCTACTCTCCTTCCTAGCCATGTGAGCTCCTTCCAAGATTGTTTCTTCACCTGTGAAATGGATACAACTTTAGCACCGCTTCACAGAAATATCATGGTCCCCTGTGAAGGTAGCACATCTCATCAGCATACACAGTTTGGAGTGGTGTGCAGTGGTCCCCTCCTCCTGGTTCACACAGAGTTAGGAATGACATGCAGTGGTCCCCTCCTCCCAGTGCACACAGAGTTAGCAGTGTGCAGTGGTCCCCTCCTCCCAGTGCACACAGAGTTAGCAGTGTGCAGTGGTCCTCTCCTCCCAGTGCACACAGAGTTAGCAGTGTGCAGTGGTCCCCTCCTTCCTATGCACACAGAGTTAGCAGTTTGCAGTGGTCCCCTCCTCCCAGTGTACACAGAGTTAGCAGTGTGCAATGGTTCCTCTCCTCCCAGTGCACACAGAGTTAGCAGTGTGCAGTGGTTCCTCTCCTCCCAGTGCACACAGAGTTAGCAGTTTGCAGTGGTTCTCTCCTCCCAGTGCACACAGAGTTAGCAGTGTGCAGTGGTTCCTCTCCTCCCAGTGCACACAGAGTTAGCAGTGTGCAGTGGTCCCCTCCTTCCCATGCACACAGAGTTAGCAGTGTGCAGTGGTTCCTCTCCTCCCAGTGCACACAGAGTTAGCAGTTTGCAGTGGTTCTCTCCTCCCAGTGCACACAGAGTTAGCAGTGTGCAATGGTTCCTCTCCTCCCAGTGCACACAGAGTTAGCAGTGTGCAGTGGTCCCCTCCTCCCAGTGCACACAGTTAGTGGTGTGCAGTGATTCCCTCCTTCCACTTTTATGTGAGGTCTGAGGATGAAACTCAGCTCCCCAGGCCTGTAAAGCAACAGCCTTTACCTCTTGAGCCACCTTGTCGGACCTGCACATTATATTTTAAGACAGGGTCTTAGTTACTCAGCTGACTTTGAATTCCTTTTGTATTCCAAGGTGGTCTTGAACGTGATACCTTCCTGCTTCAACTTCTTGAATAGCTGAAGTCACTTGTATGGAAGGTGTACTATACATACAGAATGCAAAGGGAATTGTAATTTGGGCCGGGTGGTTCAGGCTGGGAGTCTTCAGTTACTAACTACTGAAATCTAATACAAGAATTGAAATGTGATGAGTTTTGACTGTCCAGGACCTTTGTGTGTTATGTTCCTGAGTCTGTGCTTGATGTTTGTCCATGTTTGTGTAGATGTATACGTGTATAGATGTGGATGTATATGTACATGTATGCAAGTGATGCACATGGAGGCCAGAAGTCATCTTTTAGTGTCTTCCTCAATTGCCTTCTGCCTTACTTTTTGACATAAGGTCTTTGACTGAATCTAAAGCTCATCTGCTCTACTAGGCCCTCTGTCCAGGGAGCTCCAGAGATCTTTCTGGCTCTACCTTCCCAGAGCTAGGATTATAGCCCATGCTGAGACCCAACTTTTATGTGGATTTTAGGGATCCAATCATAGGTTGTCATGCTTACATGGCAAGTACTATATCAACTGAGGCATCTCCCCAACCCCTCACAACTGCAGATATATACATCATCTTTTATTAAAGGCTATCTCCACAGCAAATTCCAATAGTCCCTGATGATCAGGCTTTAGTAGTCCACAGGGACTCACAGACACACACTAGCATTTCATCATAGGCCCTAGACCAAGCCAACTCAACATGAAAAAAGACCAGGGCTCTAGACTTTGCAGCTGTCAGTACTCTGAGGACTCTGGTTCATAGGCAAATGGCAGAGCCAATCTCATTGCATTCTTAAGAGGACACTGAGAAGGGCATGGAAATACATATATGATAAGCATGAAATAGTATGGATGGGCTCCCCATTCCAGGTTCATGTTCCAGGCTGTTATGTTAAATGCATTTCACTGTTACTCTTCTTAAAAGGATTTTTCCCCCTCTCTCATTTTCAAAAATGAATACAATTATCCCATTTTATATTTAATTTTATCATTCAATGGGGAGTGGCTGCTGCCTACTTAATAAGAAAGTAATCCTATTTCCAAGTAGCCAGTCTAGGAGATCAGTTCAGAGGCCTTTTGTGAGCAGTTTAGGCAAAGATAAAATGTCAGGAAAAACTGAGGGATGAGGCTAAGTGGGAAAGTCTGCTTATAGTCTAAAATTCAGTATAAAGGTGGAAATACTGAATTATCAGAGAGCATAGCAAATCCCCCATCAGGGTATTCTATCTGCCAAGGAGTTCAGCTTTGCAACTACATTGTGATCCACACATGTACATCTTTCTCCAATCATATCCTCATAGAAACTGGGACAAGCCAAGGTCTGTAAGGAAGGTATGCACAATTTCAATCAGAGAAGCCATTTGAAATACCTCCTGCCTCCAGCTGCTACCCTGTCACCTTCAAAATAGAAGTGCTTTTCTGGAGAGAAATTTTACTTTGGGGAAAAAAGTTTGTCCTTCATGCCCAGGGAAGTCCAGAGATATAAGAACAATATAAGACCCAGGAGATCCATTCCAAGGCTTAGAATCTGTCTTCCATATCAGTTTTGCTTTTGAAGGTAGATGTGGAGTGTAGTTAAAAACAGATATCCCTAACCAGCATGTCATACCTGCCCGTACCACATGGGAGGTAATCAATCAGTATTCTTTGAATAAGGTTGCAGTGGTGGTTAAATAAGAAATTGCTTGCCATGTAAATATGAAGACTTGAGTTCAGATCCCTAGACCCCACATAAGAAGGCAGATATGGTGGCACATAGCAATAGTCCAAGATCTGGGGAGACAGAGATAGGAGAATCCTTAGGGCTTGTTGGCCAAATTGCTGAGCTTCAGATTCAGTGAGAGACCCTGTCTCAAACCATAGACTCATGATGTTGACTTTTGGCTCCGAAACACATAACACACACACACACACACACACACACACACACACACACACACACACACACATAATAATAATAATAATAATAATAATAATAATAATAATAATAATAATCTTTGAATGAGTAAATTCACAAACAGCCAACTACAACTAGGCTACGTAAGGCATAGAAAGGTGTTATGACAGGGGGCTGAAACTTACCACATGGGCTCGTGTACTTATGCACTAGGTCCCATCTGGTGTAGTTTTGTCAGATTGTAGAACCTTTGGGGCATTGCTGGAGGGGGTAGGTGGCATGGAAGAAGTCTGTATAGTCAATAACCTGCTCTTACTTCCAACCCTTCCTCTGTAACCTATCTTGAAGAAATGAGTGGAGGTGAAAGGACCCATATTCTTGCCACAATGGTGCTCTCTGTCTCAGTAGCCTCCCTACCATTATGTGCTCAAACTGTGAGCCAAAAAATACTTTCTTCTTGAAATTGCTTCTTGTCATCTTTTTGGCCATAGAGATGAAAAAAGTAACCAATACAAGGCAGGGGGCAGTTATAGGTCCTTAGGCAAGTGGCTTGGATCAGAGGGCCTCAACACAATATGTTTTCAGGTTCAGACAAATAAATATCTCATTACTATTGGCCTAAGGTATATAGAATAGGTTTTTGAAGTGTAGATGCAACCTCACTCAGCAGGATTTCATTGTAGATGCAACCCTATTCAGAAGTATTTCATCATTGTCTTTGTTTTATTTATTCATTTATTTACTTATCTTTATTTTTATTTATTTTTTGTTTGTTTGTTTTGATGCAGGGCCTCATGTAGTCCAAGCTGCCTTTGAACTTGCTATCCAGCTAAACATGACCTTGGACTTTTGATCTGCCTGTCTCCACCTCTCCATTGCAGGGTTGATAGGTATGCATAACCACATCAGGATTATGTCATGCAGGAGATGGAACCCAGGTCTTTGTGCATCTAGATGAGCACTCCACCAACTGATTCACACCCCAACTCTAAGAACATTATTTAAAAGTATTCTTCTTGGACCCATGTACTATGAATGCATAGTTCAAGGATAGAGTCCAGGAGTCTGCCTTTTCAGCCAACTTCTCTGGGTGACACAGGTGTTGGGCAGACTACACCCATAGACAAATTGATGCAGCCCAGATCAATCCCTTCATGAGTTGGCAGCTATTGGAAAATCTGTTCACTGTCTACACCACAAAGTCTATGCCATGCTTCAGGTGATGATACATGACTTACCAAGGGTTTCCTGACATGTAACTGACCTTCGTCCTTGAGTCTATGAGCCTTGACATGTAGCAGAGCCAAAGACTCCAGTGTCCTGATTTATCAGGTGGAGGATGAATTCTGTCCCAACATGACACAGTAACACAGTGAGGAATGGACTTGAGGACATGAAGTAGGGTTGAATTCAAGCATGCTATACAGAAAACCTAATAGATGCTGGACATACTGCCATGTTGTTGGCCTCCTATATGATCAGAGACTTCAGTAAAATAAAAACCATTGGCTATAAATGCAGGAGCACCTTAAATTTGCTAAAGTGATTCCTAAGGCAAAATTTCACTAATTTCTCTTTGATGTCAAAAGGGCCGGTATTGTCATTTCCCAAGCCTTTTCACTGGAAACAAAGGTCTATAAAATCAGAGAAGGTAAGCGGCTTATCTACAATGACACAGACCCATGCTTCCTGCTCAGATCTTACCATTTCCTCTCTTGTCACTAAAGGCATGGATGGTGTAAACAGCTAATGGAAGTAGAGTAGTAGATGTTTCTCTTTGTCTTTCATCTTTCTACTGTTCCTTCTCCTCTTTATTTCCTCTTCCTCATACTCTCTGCTTCTCCTCTTCTTCCTTTTCCTCCTGTTCTTCTTCTCTTATTCATTTTTAATAATTCTTAATTATCTGCATCTGTGCCTGTGTATGCAGGTGTCATCAGAGGCCAGAGGCATCAGATCCCCCTAGAGATGGGCTTACAGGTGATTGTGAGCCACATAACATGGATGTTAGGATCTGAGTTCAGATCCTTTGTAAAAGCAAAATGTTCTCTTAACTCCCACCCCAGGCATTTCACCAACACCTTTGTTTTTGTGTTTTTGACAGGGCCTTTCATTATAGCACAGTAATGGCCTGGAACTTATTATATAAGCTCTGCTGGCCTCTGAATTCACATCAATGTGTCAGCATCCCAAATGCTTGGATTATGGGTACATGCCACTGTGCATGGCAGGACATAGTCCTTTATAGCACCAAAGATTTGTCTGGGCTTCAGTGCACACATGATGACCGAGCATCTAAATAAATGAGACTTTCCCTAAGGATTCTTTCATTATCTCCTCTGGCTGAATTGTCGATCCAAAGTCTTTCAATCATTGTGCATTCATTTCCTTAGTTACATGGCCTATTATCTTTCCATATTATAAAACCAGAAATTTCTGAAGGACTCAGAGTATATCTTTTCACCCTCACATCTAACAATAGCAAACATTTCTAATAAAACCAACAGGTGCTTTATAATGGTAAACATGTGTAGTACCCAGAACATAGAGAGGGATGACCTGCAAGACAAATCTAGCCCACACTGTCTGCTTTTATAAATAAAGTTTTATTAGAAAACAGACTGAGTCACAGTTCATTTGTCTAAGTTTTACTGAGACTGCATCAATATGTATCAGTTACAGAATGTCCCACAAAGCAAAACTATTCACCTTGAGGCTGAAGAGCACACTAGAAAGGAGGTACAAACATGTATCTGTCCTGATTCAGTTTCTTAGCACTCCTGTTTGCCAGTATACAGTGCACTGGTTTCCTCCACACCACAGTGTGGAGGAAATAAACCCACTGAGAAATGGGATTTGCAGCTTGAAAGCAAGTCAAATCATGTCACTTTTCAGAAACGGTGTACTTTACATGGCAGGATTCTTCCTTTTTTTATGTGAATAAACCTATCATAGTTCACAGAAAGAGTAACAGCATGCTATGGTGTATACTGGGGAAAAACTCAGTTTTAGAACAAAGCTCTTGGAACACGTGCTTCTCAGACTGAATCACTTATAAAGAATGAGAAGCAATTAGTCAGGAAAACCCTGGATCTTCACTGAGATCAGCTCCATTTTTAAACTCATCTCCAGGTTCTATAACTGAATTGTGCTTTTGGCAGTTTTCTCAGTCCTAGAAAATTACCATAATGTATAGAATTAACATTTGGTTCATTTAAATCTTGCATAATACATTGGGGGAAATGGTTGAGCTAGGTGCAATTGAGAATTCAGTTAAAAAAAAAACAAAAAAAAAAAACATTTTTTTTTTTTTTTTTGTAAATAGAGGTTTGATGCAGCTTGGATTTTTAAAAAATCTGCCAGGAAGGTTAAAGACAATCAGGCTGTTTGGGCAGTGAGCGAAGACAGCAGCAAGAGAGTCCCTACTGAGGAGGGCAGGTGTACAGGCCAGGAAGAATCCACGGCTCTTTCAGCTGGTGCTGGCTTATCTGGAGAATCCAAAGGCTTGTCTTTAGGATTCCAAGCAAGATTCTGCATAGAATGACATTTCTTCAGTTACGTGTGGGAGTGGCTGATGCTGACATGGAGGATATTGAAGAGCAACACAGTACCAGGCACTGTCCTACTGATGCCAGCAGTAAATAGCCAGAAATTAATAAGCACAAAATCGTCTAGTATAGCTGCTAGCACTAGCATTTTAACTTTTTTTGTGTATGGCATGAAAGGCTTAAGCTTCAGAACTCAGAGTGATAATAAAATCACTTTCTAGATAGTCTGGTCACTCATGGCTTCTGGTAAGCCATGATGCCTCAGCTGTTCCATGTTCTCAATAGATGCATCTTGAACGATTGATCACGTTAGGATACCCCTGTCTTTCTATAAGATAAACATGCTTTTTTATCCCAAGGTGTTTGTGAGTTCTCCTCACCTATGTTATTGTGCCTTCCCTCAATCCTTACATTGAAGACTGTATTCCTGATGTGATGATGATTGGAGACTGGATGTTGGGGAGGTAATTTGGTGAAATGAGGTTGTGAAGGTGAGGTCCCCATGAGGGAATTAATGTTTTCCTACAAAAAGAGGGGGAATAAAGCTATTCTCCCTTGGACTTGTGAGGACGTAGGAAGAAGGTCTCAATCCATGAGCCTGGGTTTTACAGGCTCAGCCTCTCAAACAATGAGACGTAAGTGCATATTGTGCCCGGTTGGTGGCATTTTTTTTTCAGCAGCCAGGGAAGATTAACACAGTCACCTTGACATCCATGTCCTTTAGTGATGTGGAACCCTTGATGCCTTTCATGTTCTTCCTACATTTCCAAAGGATGAAAAGAGAAAAGGAATCTAGAGTGAGTCCGTCTTGTGCCTCTCATCCTTCTTTCTGAGGAATGCCATCATTTGAGCTGAGCATTGAATTTATTTGAGACAGGGGAAATGTGATGTATTTCTTAAGTCTGCCTTACACAGGTACAGAATTGGCCCTGCAGAACTGGGAATGAGGTATTAACTATATCCAAAGCTTGTGATTAACTTATTTGTTTGCCTATAGAGCTAAAATGAAAAGGCCAGGAAGCTCGGAGACTGTGTGCAGCCCTGTTTTGAAGTGGGATTGTGAGAAATCCAGAGACATGGGTTTTAATTCATATCCCCTGGTATACTATTATGACTTTAATGGAAAATAGCTTCTTATAGTTTTTCTCCATTTTAAATGGAGAATGTGCAATATTGTCTAATGCAGGTAGGAAGTTGATTGGATGTGTGTGATTTCCTAACCCCTCCCTACTCCCATCCCTGGTTCCTTGTACACATTCAATACGGTTACAGTTTTGCTTAGAACATATATATTTTCCCCCTGAACTTTTTTCAATTGCTTTTTTATCAGGTTTACAAATCAAATCAAATAGGTATATTGCAGAGCTCTGTGATATTATTTTTTTGAGTTTCTAGCATTTCTTGAATTATTCCAGCCTTTGCTCTGGCCTTGCTCCTCTCTGCAGAGAGAGAGAGAGAAACCATGGACTGTGCAAATTCACCCAGCACCCAGCATCACTGGCTAAATCAAGACCTGCTATTCAGGCTGCTAGAAGAGACAAAGCAAGTGTTTGTTACACAAATCAATTTGGTCCAAAATACATCACATTGGGCATTCAACCATTGCTCACATAATATTGTGAGTGTAATCAAATCATGCCTCTAAGACTCTCACACGTTTCTTCTCCTCTAAGAAACAGCTTGATTGGTAGAAGAGTGAAAAGCAGTGTGCTGCTATTCAAAAGTATACTTTTTATTTATTAGTGTGAAGAGTGTTATATGGGGGCGGGGGACTGGCTGGAGAGAAAGGATGCTGTGTGTTCACCACTCTGGTGGAAGGGGAACCATGTGCTGTTCATGTACTCTTGAGGGTGTTGGGTTTCCAAGCCTTGAAGGTAGAACTCATGAAACATGTACATAAAATGATTGATTCACCTAAAGTGATAGACTAGAATGACTGAGGAAAGACATACTGGGGGCCTACTATGTTCCAGGTAAAGTTGTTCAAAACTACATTAGGCATTAGATAGGGTGCTTGCCTTGAAGTTGTTACCAGGATAGTGTGATAATTAAGCTTAAGTTTAGAGCCCAAGTAGTTAAGAATGCTTGCTACTCTTTCAGAAGACTTGGATTTGATTTCCAGCATCCACATTAGATAACTCCCAATCACCTATAGTTCCAGTCTCAGGGAATCTGGAACCTTCCTCCGACCTCCTCATGTACCTATGGGCATGTGCACATTCACATATATACACCCACTCACAAACACATTAATAAACAATAAAGTAAGTCTTTAAAAGTAAAAACAGAAAAAGAAAGTTTTTCTAAAGGAAGCTAAAAATTGATGATAACTAAAGGGAGCTCCAGGGAAGGCGCCAGAGGCCCACAGGATGAGTCTGAAGCAGCCTGGATGTGTTAGTTTAGCAGTGACTATATGAGTACAGATCTCACCCTGTCTCCAGGACTGGCTCAAACACAGAAACTAGAGCTGCAGTGAAGCTTTTACTCCTTCATATGTGCACTGTGGGCATCCTCTGTCTCTCCTTAAGCTTTTCACAGCATCGTCGCCTTTTTTTTGAGAGGCTGTGACAGGGCAGGAACAATCCAGTCTGTGGAGTCAGAAATCCTGTGTCCTAGCTGTGCATCATGGTACAGCCAACTTCACTTCCCTCAGTTTCAGACTCAAGTTGCTCTGATGATTCCATGAGGTGAGGCATGAGCACCTCTTTATAAGATCCCCAGCTCATATCCGAGCAGAGCTTTCATTCGCCCCAGTCTCCTTAGCCATTTCCACATTTTCTTATAAACCAGCACTGGATGGTAACAGTTGATGTCACTGACAGTCAGCAACCATTTGCCTCAGTCTGAGGCATTGGCAAAAGCAAGTACCTTTTCCCTGTGACTGTTATACCTGGCATCTACATATCTCCTAGAGAGCTTAAAAACTTTCTGAGATTTTGTACAAAATATTGAGATATATACATTCAACCCCCACCACCATGTAACACATACAACCTACGCAGTGTGTATCTAGACTCAATGTGTCCAGGAACACAGAAGTAGGTTAAGAAACACATATTTATGTGATGACAGAAATGATAACAAATAATAGTAGTCATGATGCCAGCAAGAGTCACAGATAACAGAGGCTCCGGAGATAAAAAGCTGTGTGTGTGAGATGGATGCTATTCTCAGTCCTTATTCTTTAAAAGATGGCAGACTTTTTGACTCTACAGTGTCTATGTGACCTGCTTTGAGAACACAGGTCAAGTCAAACTCTGAAAGGAGTCCAGACCTATGTCTGTTCTTGCACATATTTCATGGTAGAAGCATTGATGTGTACTTGACTTAATCATGTTCCTCAATGCAGAGCCCTGTCTCATCCTTGTCCTGGGAATATAATCTCTCTCTCTCTTTCTCTTTCTCTCTCTCTCTCTCTCTCTCTCTCTCTCTCTCTCTCTCTCTCTCTCTCTCTCTCCTTCTCTCTCCTTCTCTGCTTGTCTACCTTGAATCCCTGTCTTTATTCTTACCATCTCTTGCACACTGACTAAAAAACGGCTCTCTGATGAAAATTTCTGGAAAGTTGGACATGTTGTATACCTGTATATTGTCATGTAGACAATGATGATTTTAAGCTCCTTCTCTGCAAATACCAACTCCAACATACATGTGTTTTGTGATGGACCCTGGGTGTCTGAAGCCCAGCTTAGGGATCAGTAAGGAAAGTAACCAACTTCTGCCATGGAGATGGCATTTCTTTCTATAACCTTTACATTTTCTGGTTCCTTAATTCTTGGGCCCCTGTCCTTCCTCCACCATCTCACCACCAGGCCAGAAATGGCAGGTGGACTTCTCACATCCCATCACTAGCTTTTTTCTCTTCTTCTAATGACCTTTGGAAGGTTCTTAGTGTTTGTACTAGCTTCCCCATGAAATCTGGAATAATCTCACTCATGGAGAGGTGATCAGAGAGGTGATTCTTTCGACATCTTTTCCACTTCTGTCCTGTAAAGCAACTGTTTCACAGGTTCTAGGGATTAGAAACATTGTCAAGGGATCCTCATGTTACCTTTGAGCTTCTGAATATGAGTGATGGAACAGATTATTCATTTAATTAAACTTTATCTTAAACAGAAGAACTGACCCTTGATTCAGTCATTGGGGACTTTTGAACTGTAAGTGGAAAAGGTGGCTATTCAACTCTTATTTTTTTTTGAAGATTAAATATAGATAGATCAAGGATTTCTAATAAGAAATCAGTGTATCCTCCTGAGATTAGGACCCATGAGCATAATATATACCATGGTGCAGAAAAAATAATCTAAATGTCCTTTGCACTGATGGTGTATCACAACACTATGCTTGTTAAATAGTTAAAATGAATGTATGCTTAAGATGGATTTCATATTTCATTTCACTCTTAAAAACACATGACTGCCAGACATTAGAAAATTACATCTGCTGCTTATATTTCACTTTATTTTATTTTTTGTTCAGGACTGCCCAAGTGTGCTTCCTCAGCACCCTTGAGCTATATCTAGTACTGGGTTATGCATACATGTATTTTTAATTCCACCAAATATAGCTTGGTTCTTGCTTTTTTCCTAATTGTTGCCCGTTCCCTCTCTTTAGCTGGCTGCTGCAATAAAGAGCTCCATTTTCTCTCTGAATTTGAATTCCTCCTGTAGGTTTACATCTACTGTACCTTACTCATCCATCCTCAGTTTTCACTTACCTGTATTACTCATGGGCCACAGACAAAAGTCTCCTGGACTTGTCTGAATCTGTGGAATCTTACTGGATTACTTAACTGGACCAGTATATTTTGGATATGGCTTTTGACTCAGAGATGCCTAGCCATAAAGAGCCCCAACCAAATACTTCTACACCAGCTACTTAGTACCCAGCAGGAGGTGTCAGCTGATTCTACAGTGTCTAAGTAACCCACTGAGATAACACTGGGCAGGGACAGACTTTGAAAGGAGCCCATTTCTATGTGTATTCTCTCTCAAACAGTCATCCCTGGATTGGTCGATATCAAAATCCAATTTCACTAGGATTAGCCGTGGGTTGCTCAGAGCTATTCATTGAATTAGGAACGATTACAGCAGAGGGAGCCCCACGGTTCTTTATTAAGGTCTTTGTGGAAACACTAAGTGATCTTCGGGAGATTAAAGTGCCAGTGGTGTTTTCTTAACATTTATAACCTGTGCCAATACCTGGGGAGTTTGTTTATTAAGAAAAATTCTTCAGCCAACAGCCTGCTTGCTGACAGGGTTGTGCCTTGGTGGGCCAACACAGAACCTGGCATGGTGGGTCTTAATGCACTGGTTTAGAACTTCTGCCAAGTACTTCTGAGAAACCTGCCTCTCTGAGTTAATGAGTCTCCAACTCAGAGGGTCTGTGAGTCTTCCTGTGCGATTAGAAGGCTGTTTCTCAGAGCTGAGTATGTCCATGCTCCAGAGAAACCGAGAACAAAACCAAAATGAGTGAGTACTGTTGGTGACTATCGTGACTGATGCAAGGACTACTAAGTGGGACTTAACCATGACGGTCTCATTCGGAAAAGTCCACAACAGGTGAACAATTACCATTTTCTTTATTTTCAGACTAAAGGGTAGAAAGTTGATGACATTTCTAGAAACTGACAAAGGGCTTTCCACCCTAGCAGAGGGGTCAAGCATCTCTGTCTATAACCAAGAACATAAGAGGAGATGGCCAGCCTGGCCTGGTGAAGGGAAGGTCCCTGTTTCTTATCTACTCAGACTAGAACATTCTCCTTTCTTTTGGCCCCTGTTTGAGGCTAGCTCTTTTGAGATTCTCCAAGGGCCCAGAGATCGTACTAAAAGTTAACATAGTAATTTCTAAAAAACAGTCACTAATTGACTATGCTTTTCTGGTTTTGTATTTATGAGGAAACTGCCATAGGTTGAATTGGCAGCCTTCGAATATATGTCCATGGTGTAACCTGTGTCAACTGTGAATATTTGAGGCCTTGTTTTGGGAAAAGGGTCTTTGCAGATGTAATGAAATTAATGATCTTAAGTCATTCTTGCTTAGGATGGGCTCTAGCTCTAATGACTAGAGTCTTTGTAAGAAGAAAAGACTGGAGTAGACTTGAATTAAGGGAAGATGGCCATGTGAAGACAGTGGCAGATGCAGATCAGAGTCATAAAGCCCCAAATGAAGAGATGCCCAGAAACAGAAGCTGGAAGAGGCAAAGGAAGAAGGAGCTTGGTCCTGTGGATATCCTGGTTTTAGTTTTTTTTTTTTTTTTTATCCTCATTACTGTGGTATGAGAGTGTTCTATTGTTTTAAGCCACTAGACTTGTGACAATCTGACTGGAGACAAACCCCAAGATTGTGTTGTTCAGCCTTCAGGTCCTGTGAGAGAATGACAGCTTATACAGCAGGAAGGTACACCTTTGCTTGGGGTTTCAGAGCTTTCAGCCTGTGGTTATTGGAGCACAGGACATTGTGGAGATGGGTAGAGGACGGCTCTTGACTGGGTGATACCAGGATACAAAAGAAAAAGAAGAGCAGGTGAAGGTCCAGTCCCTGCAATGACTTCACTTCCTTCCAGGAGGTGACAGCTTTTACAGGTGCCAAAGGTTATTCACCAAGCCTGTATCAACATATGTAGGCAGCATATCAGATCTAAATCCTAATAGACATAGAAAAGCACAGATTTGTTCCAGGGATATTTTCCCTGAAAACTCGAAGAGAGAGACATAGAAAAAGCCTACTTTGGCCTAAAAAGTAACAAGTACTCTCTTCAGTATAAAGGATGGGGGCTCCTTGCTCTGAGCCTGCCACTTTATTTTGGTTCTTATCCTAAGCCTACAGGCCATGGACGATTATTATCCTTTCACAGATGAGTGAACTGTAGGCACAGAGATGTGAGGTGCCCTGCACTGGACTAGCAGTTGGTGGCAGTGGAATGGATGCCCAATGGATGAAGTGGTTCCGTAGCCCTGGTTGTAGCACAGTGAGACTCACTGGACACAGGCACACTCAGCTTGAAATGGTCTCTCGCTTGTTCCTTCTCACCCCTCTTCACTTCTTCTCACAAACCTGTCAAAGCTGGAAACAATTTGGATTTGCTTTATTTTTTTCATTTTTACATATTTTACATATTTTCAGTAAAAATTATTTCTGCCATAGATGTCCCTACATAACAATTTATGGATATTTGTATAAATGTGTACACTACAAAACGATTAATCGAGCGTCGTATGTTTTTATCAAAGGAAACACCACAAAGATTTCTCCAAAGTCCTGTTTGACTAGAGATGATTAATTTTAATTTTTACATGAGCAGCATAATGCTATTAATCATTTAATATGTTTAATCATAATCTCTGTAATTCCTAATTAGGTTTATTAAACTGATCCATTCAGCAATTGTGCACAAAGCCAAGTCTAAGACAGTTTCTTGGGAGGAAGAGAAAGTCATTTTAATTTTTTATTCACATAGCAATTTCTAATAGGGTAGAGAAAATAGATGAGAAACTTGGGGTCTTAGCTATTGCTATGCCAACTTAGGGTCTTGTGGTTGGACACTGAGACCTCTTATTTTTTTGGCAAAGTAGCAATATCATGATTTAAACGTAGTTTCTTTGTCATTGATGTGGAAACCAAAGTGCTGTTACAGAACAAAACAAAACAAAAAGCCACAGTGCCTGCTCTGTGTGGGTCTCAGTATTATAGAATGATTGTGTGTGTGTGTGTGTGTGTGTGTGTGTGTGTGTGTGTGTGTGTGTACACATGTGCCATGATGTGCATGTGATGGTCAAAGGTCAGCTTCTGATGTTAATTCATGTCTTCCTCATTTGTGACAGTCTCTCATCATTGCTGTGTTTACAGGACAACTGCTTCTGAGCTTCTGGAATGCTCCTGTACCCACCTCCTATTTCACTGTAGGAGTCCTGAGATTATAGACATGTACCACCATATCCAGTTTTATGTGGGTTTTGGGGTGGCAAACCCAAGCCCTCTTGCTTGGACAGCAAGCAGTTCACCCAGTGAACCTCCTCCCTAGCTTACATTGCTATTCATTAAGTAGTGCTTGAAGCTGACAAACATGATATTCACTCGTTTATTTATTATTCATTTATTAGTTGTACACTAATCTTTCATGCTTTCAGTCTGTCTCTGCATCAGCCAATCACTTAACAGGCATTTAACATTCAAGTAGCATGCCCGGTCACAACTCACTTGTGCTGTTGTCTCTGAGTGGCTTCTAACAGCCCCTTGCTTTGGTGTACATGACTCTTGGGTCTACAACTTTGACCCACCTCTGAAGCCTTCTCTGTTGCTCATCCTCCATGTATTCTGTCTGGCTCCAGATAGCCTCCCCAGAATGCAGGGCTGCCCCTTAAATCTTCCTATCATTGCACAGGTTTGCACTCTCTTGGCAGAGAATCTGTCCCCTGCATCTTTCCTAATACCTCTCTCTGCTAAACCAGAGTTGGTGTGTCTTGGTCCCTCCAGTGAGTGGCAAGTGTGACTTGAGGTTACTCAGCCCATACCCCCACAAAGAACCAGGTGTATTATACCTGGTTTTCCTAGACCATGTCTTCCTAGACCATCTCCCTCTTCACATTTTAGGCAAAATAGCATGGCTGTCAGGCCACATTGTGCTTGAAAGTTCATGAAGTCATCTGGCAGGGCTTCAGTTATCAAATCAATTTAGATGTATGATGCACAAGGCACCGGGAGGTCTTGACTTGAACATGTCATTCAGAGTGTATGAGGAAGGAGGATGCAAACAAAATATCCTAGAACACAGGAGAGATGTTGAGAAAATTGCTAATTATGCTCCTGTTATTTGGGTGTTTCTTTTACATTTCACTCTGTAAGATTGTCTCCTCTAAGTCTCTATTATTTTACACCTGGCTGCTTGTACTGATAGTTTTGTCCTAGTTATATGCTTCTAAATTGCTTATAAATAGATGAGGATGATTCTTTGCTTACAAATTTCAGCTTTGGCAAAGACCCTACAACAGTAGTTTCGAAGAAGCATGTCTCACGTGGACAGCGTCTACTGCCACCTACAGGCAGAATATGCTAATTGCAGAGAAAGTACAAAAACAAACAAACAAACAAGATGTCCACAATGACAGCAGTAGTTAATGCGACTTTTCTTTTAGTTCTTGCCTATATTATAGGGAGCAGAGTAATAACATACTATCCTAACTTATTCCTGTGTGAAAGAAAACAAATGGGCTATGCTAATAGCCTTATATCATCTACACCAGCCTAACCCAGCAGAGCTTTTGTACAGATGGGAATATCCTGTTTCTGCCTTTTCCAACACAGGCACTACCTATGTGCAGCTGTTGAGTATTTCAAGTGCAACAAATCCAGACAAACCCATTTACTTGAAATTTAAATGATCTCATGGGGTCCGTGGCAGTAGGCAACACAGATTTGTACAATTAAGCTAAGTTAACATCCTAAGAAAAAGTTGAGTCAATCATCTGCTTCTCTGGATGAATGGCACATCACCAAAAGGCCTTTGCAAATTTTTGACATTTATTAATATTTTATCTGTACAGCCTCACTGCTTATATATGAATAGCATAAGAATTCGGGCAGCATTAAAGGATACATGTTCTTATTTTTAATGATCTTTACTCCCTTTCTGATGAGGTTTCCACTATGTACTCTGAGCCCCCAGCCTTTCCTAGCCTCTGTTTCCTTTATTTTTCCCACAGTGTCTATCTCCTTCTTCCCAACTATACATTTATTTATGAATGGTTTTTATTATACCTTCCCACTGTGAGAGTTATACTGCATGAAATCAGGGACTTTAGACCGCTTTGCTTGATATGGAATCTCAGATCCATGGCTGGGCACTCAGTGGATGCTCAAGACATACTTTTTTGCCATTAAATATAAAAACAAATACTGAGAAGCTTTGTCTGACACCATCTTGCCGTATAGGGGAAGGGAGAGGGCATTTGAGACAGAGTACTCACAGACACTTTGCTTTCCTCTTGTCCCTTTAGCAGACAGATGATGCAGCGCCGACTGATGGCCAGCCCCAGACACAACCTTCTGAAAACACAGAAAACAAGTCCCAGCCTAAGCGACTGCATGTGTCCAACATCCCCTTCCGGTTCCGGGATCCAGACCTCCGACAAATGTTTGGTGTAAGTACTACCTTTGTCCTCAGTTTCTCTCTTTCTGGGAGTTCTGGGTACTCATCATTCTAAGGTGGGATGTTCTTGTGGGATGAAGGCATTTTAGCATCTGATACCTGGGTCAGTATTGGCTAGAATCCCTTAGGGGTGGCAGGACACATTTATTTGTTTTAGTTGTGCACGTGGGGTTTCTTCTTTGCCAGTTGGTCATCTTCTAATAAGTAACTTAAAAGGCAAGTGGAAATGAGATTCCTCTATTAACCACTGGTGATAATGTCCATTGATGATCACAAAGGCAGCAGCCCAGGACCCCACATTATAACTAAAATAAATGTTGAAGCCCTTGCCTGCTTACCTAAAACAATGACCCATGAGTGACTCTATCCCCAGTTTTTCCCAGGCACTGTGTACTGCAGCTGCAGTAAATGGCTACTTCTACGTAAAGCTTAGTCTTCAAAATCAGCCACCACCACCAACAACAAAAACTGCCAGTTTCTAAATCTGATTTGATTTTTTCAGTATTCAGCTCTTTAGATGAAGGTTTAAGGATGTTTACCATGCTACCAAGGGAGCGCAAAGGACAGCCTGATCTAGGCACTATGGTGAAACAGAACCAACCAGAAGCCACCACTCATCCTGGGAAAATAAGTAACAGTTTTGCTTTCTCACTGGTCACCACTGATTATTTCTCTGGAAGATGTTTGAACAATCCACCCAGGGAAGGGTAGAGTTTACCACTTATTTGGTCTCAGCTATGCCACAGGACATAGCTTTGACGAGGCTCAGATCAAGTTTTGTGTTTTGAAATGTAGTCACTCTGTATACTCATGATATCCCAGTAGTGGTAGCAAACATCTATGCATTTGACCAAAGAACTACATCCTTAACATTTGACTCAGAACAGAGGTGGGCTGCTTGGAGACTCCTCTAAGAGTTTGTGGAGAGCTGCAAACAGCACCAGTAAGAAGAGGCCAGGTCGGATGTCTCATTGTGAGCAAAGCTCATCTTATTCTCTGTGGGAAGACAAAGCCCTGGTTCATTACTCAAGGGTTCCATGATTTGGGGGGTGAGCTTGGACCTTTTATTTCGTTAACACACACGATGCTTATCAAGTATGCATGTGACAAAAAAGCAGAGCAGGCATCCTAATATTTTAGATACCCAGACTTGAATCCTGACATTTCAGAGGAAAAGGTCAACTTTTGCACTTTTATCGCTCTCTCATTTGGTAATAACCTTGAGTTAAGCCCTCTAACTCTTGCAGAACGAAGATACCCTCGGGCACTCTCAGGTCAAAGATGACTTTGAAAAGTGCAGAGCATTCGAAGTTAGAGTCGAGGTTAAGTGTGAGCAAAGCAGTGGGACACAGCTTGACTGATGGGTAGCTGGAGGAGTTAGATTCTCTTTGCCATGTCAAACCACAGGGATGTCTTGCTATTCGGTCTGTCTTTACTCATCAAGTGTCACTGTGATGTTGGCTTTGAACTGGATTCTCTTAATGACCATTCTCACAATCTCTCATAGTGACATGCAAGGCAGCCAACCCCAGTTTCTACCCTTAAGCGTCTATTTTCTTCCCTGGACTTTTTGATTATCCTGAACTTTACCTGAGGCTACAGGGCTAAGTCAGAGAAGTAGTCAAAATACTCGCAGCTGGAAGTCACACAGATGAGATGATGTATATGTTAATATCTGAATCTCTCTGTCCTTTAGGGTTAGGGCAGAAATGCCCAGAAAAATAACTTGTCATATGTCATGCTACCTGGTATTAAACCCAGATCTAAATCTATTTGTTTCAGAAACACTGGTTTTGTTTTTTTTTCCTTTGAGTCAAAATTTTCACGCAGCTAGCTAACAAGATGTTGATTTGATATGATGATAGATATACCCTTAGCATCTGTCAGTTAAGGGAATGCAATATACATTCATGAACACTGAAATTAATTCTTCTTATCACAAACAACATCTGTGTCTATGTTAAAGAGTGTGTGTGGATTTTGTGTGGTGTGGATTTCATCTATAAAAATTATTGGACCATATGGATTCATGGACCACTTGTAGTAACTTGGGAGTCCTCTTTGATTTTAACAACTGCTATTTTAAAGAAATGGAATTTTCCTAAGATGAACACTGGTGGTCACAAAGCCATTCTATTATATGATGCATTTAGCAGCATGAATCATACTGAGAGGCATCTGGAAGTTTCTGCTTGGCTCCCCATGGTGGAGTTTAGGGGATTCAACACAATTTCCTGTTTCAGATCTTAGTTACTGTAAGCAAACATGTTTTAGTCCCAGTTAGCCATGAGACAGTGTCTTTCTTTTGCATCCTCTCTTCTGTTCTCTGTCTCCTTGCTTGGGTAGGGGTTAACTGAGGACAGTTACAGAGAAAAACATAAAGATCTTTGTGCCTCCTGCCTCCTTTGACTCGATTGTTCAAACGAGGCACAGAAATTTCAACGTCAAAAACAGAGCAAGACAGAAAGTACCCTCTTCTTTCAAATTACCTAGAACTTGGCAGTTTCCAACTTCTCCAAGTGCAGAAACTTTCCCCATGCTCTGCACAGCCACTTGCATAATGCTTCCGACAGGTATCTCATGTCTTATTTTAATTTGTGCTTTCTGCACCTTCCAGAGAGACCGGCATTAGAGTTACCGCTCTTCGTTGTGTATTTCTGATTCTCCACTTTCATTTTGGTCGGGGGCACATCTTCCAAAGCTGATGTTAACTAGTGCTTCACATTACATTTCTTTCATGATGTCTTTTAAGGTGGTATATTTATTCCTTGGGTGAGGAGTGCATGCTACAATATACAAAGCAGTAATTGGAGTCCTTTTAAATCCTCCATAGCTCTGTGAGTGAATGGAGATAGTGCGGTTGTTAGGAGCACTTATTCCAGATGTTTCAGTGGGGGAACTGAGAAGTTCTTGATCTCAGCCCTAGCTGTGTGCCTCTTGAGGTCTGCTAGGAGCACTGTGGACAGCACTTAAGCTCTCATCTCTTCACATTTGAATTTTCGCTTTGTTCTGTTTTGTTGCGTTTTAGGACAAACTCTTACCATGTAGCAAAAACTGGCTTCAAACCTGCTGACTAGCACAGGCTGGCCCCAAACTCTCAATTCCCCTCCCTCATCTTCCAAAATGATGGGGATGCAAGCATACCACAACATATTTGAATTTTTTTCTTTCCCATATTTAGAGAGTGTTCGATATGTATGTTTTATTGAATACATCTTCTGGAAAGCAGGTGGGGAATTTACTGCCTTGATTTAGGAGAAGTTGTGCCATTATTTATCTGCCAAACTTATAAGTGTGGCTCACAGGTGGTCATGGTTAGAGACATCAGTATTTTCATATCAAAGTTCTATACTTGAATTCTTGATCTCAAAAAAGAACTCTGTGGATTACAATCAAATTAATTACAATGTGTTGCTCTTGAATGAAAAATACATAATATACATTAATGTTTAAAATTTAAGTATTTCTGGGTTTGAGATGAGAGTCAACTATGATATATACAGACCCACTGTACAACACGTGGTACCACAACATTGTTTTAGTTTAGAAGTAGTGTGATCAGTTGGCAGTCTACAGTTTGTAGCACACCCCTCATGTCCTAGCCTCTTGGTTTTGTTATCAAAATCAAAATACTCCAGGAGCTGGAGAGACAGCTCAGTCATAAAGTGATTAGGATGCAGACACATAGACCCAGTTCATTCCCAGTACTCATGTGAAGAAAATTGAGAAGTGGTGGCCCATGCTTATATCCCAGCACTAGAAAGGAGGATCCCTAGGCTTGCTGGCCACCCAGCCTAGACCACTTGGCAAGCTCCAAGTCAGTGAGAGACCCTATCTCAAAAGACAAAATGATGGGCTTGAGGAAGGACACCTGAGGTTATTGTCCAGACCCTACACACACGCACATGTCCATGCATGGGTACTTGCACAAACACGTGCATCTGTACACACAGAGAAGCACTCATGTACATAGACATGAAATAAATAAAGACACATTGGATAGGAAAGTGATCTATTCAAGTCTGTCTTTAGTCATAAAAACAAAACATGTGACTGTTTACATGTGAAAAAGACACAGGGATGATGCCTTTTGGTGGATACCGTGCAGATGGACTTCCTTGCACCTTTCATTTTAATACAACACTCCATAAAACAAGGCATTAGAAATGGTAAAGTCATTCTGAGGACATGTCACAGTGCCTCCTCTTTCTATACTGAAAGCACCTTAAGACCAACTCCAGGAGAGATTACACGAATGGGTTGTCCAGTGCCGAATGGTCAGCCCTGAAAACATATAAAGAGGTAGCAGTATATGAATAGGGTATATTTAGAAATATATAAGTATAGACATATACATTTATGCAATGGTAACAATTAGTAAAAGGAGAAAGGGAACATGAATTTGAAGAGTGGGGAAGGGTATATGACATGTCTGAAAGAAGGGAATGGAATCAATTATAATTGTAATTAAATTATAATCTCAAAAGTAAAAGAAAAATTTAAAATACAGCACCAGCATGAAGCCTATCTTTGGTCTCTGTGCACATGCTGAATTAACCTTTACTTTCAGGGTTTATGCCGTAGCTGGTGAACATCCTTCATATTTTTTTCTGTGGAATATTATTTGATCTAAGGATGTCTAAAACTGCTCAGTACATATTTGCCCAAGCACATGCATATAGGCTTCTGGATTTTGGTCTTGATACAGCCATCGAGGTACCTCGTGTGGGTCCAAGATGCTGCTCAGTGCTCATGAACAATGTCGTTGAACAAACAAATGCTAGTTATGTCTGCAAACGAGTCATGTCTATTTAAATTGAAGATGTGCCAGCTGTGTTGGCATCATTAGTACCAAACTTCTCAATTAAACCGTTGATACTATAAATATAGTGCACAACTGTCTCAGAAAATGGGCTTGCTTCAGCATTCTTCTTATGGCTTGTTTCACCGGCTTCCAGAACCATCCACCCAGTGCCACCTGCCAAGGAAGCAAACATTGGGGATCATTCCAGGGCATATGGTGTCATTGTTTCATTTAGGGAATGACACATGCGAAGATGGCTTTCTGATCGGCTCGTCTCATCCAGTTCCTATTTTAAGGGAAGCGTTTTTGTGTTGACTGCTTAGGGAGTGTTCCATGGGTGACATTTGCTTCATGGTGTTGGAAGATGTCTTTTTCAGCCTTCTCTTTCCATAAATATAATGTGCTTCTAGGCTCTGGTGCCTGAAATAAATATAAAAGCATCTGTGGGAACGGAATATTCTGTGGCGGTTGTTCTTCTGAAGTGCTTACACAGTGGCGGATTCTTTACTATGGAGCTTGCTTCACCTCTGAATGGCCAATTCTTCATTTGTCACATTGGAAAGTTTTCTTTGTTTTTAGTGAGTTTTTCCTCTGCTCTAAAAATTCACACACACACACACACACACACACACACACACACAAATGTTCTAAAGGGCTGATAGGATGGTTCCAGAGATAAGGTCCTTGCTGCCAAGCTTGACACACTAAGTTCAACCTCTAGTCCTCTGACCTCCACATATATACCTTGGCACACACATGTGCATCTGTATGCATGTGCACGCACGCACACACGCGCGTGCGCGCACAATAAATAAATAAATAATATGAAAAACTTTAAATAATAATTATTTTCTTGAATACTGAACGAAACCTCTTGCCATTGACTCTCCAGGTTTCTTGCAATTCACAGACCTGGGCAGGTTGGTCAGGGGAATATTCAGCTCCTTGGAATTTCTATGCTTTGTCCCCCTTTGATCCTGGCCTCACCCTCATCCCAACCCTGCTATCTTTAGAGCCTTGCTGAACACTCCCATCCAGGGATGAAAGAACAATACAGACTCTCCTGAGGTAGCAAGGTAGCAGTGACTATCCAGAATGCAGAGGCAGGCAGCGCATGACAGGAAAGCACCAAAAGAAGCTGAAGCGTATTTCTTCACAGTTGATGGCTTCTGGTGGGGATGTGGGGAGAAACCTTAGTTATCTTTAAGGGGCTGGCTGCTGGGAGTTTGACCACTCACCAATGAGTATATGGCAAACACAAATTGACCTTGATGTATTTTTTTTTCTTTGTTGGGGGGAGCACAAGGGTGGGAGGGTGTACCTGGGAGGAATGGGAAGCAAGTGCTATTTGGATTCATCCCAAATGATCAGTAGAGAAATATATTGGGGAAAAACAGGAAAGAAAAGAAGTGGAGGGAGGGAGGGAGGGAGGGAGGGAAGGAAGGAAGGAAGGAAGGAAGGAAGGAAGGAAGGAAGGAAGGAAGGAAGGAA
This sequence comes from Peromyscus leucopus, assembly GCF_004664715.2. NCBI lineage: Eukaryota > Metazoa > Chordata > Mammalia > Rodentia > Cricetidae > Peromyscus > Peromyscus leucopus. The sequence goes on from NC_051086.1 coordinate 22,381,622, forward strand.
GGAAAATCTGCAGGAATGCATTCTATTGGCTTTGGTTTATCTGTTCAGTCAACAAAATGAGTGTTTACTTTCCATTCTGCATTGAGGCAAAATTCCCATCCTGTTCTTCCCTGGACCAGACTGCTTGCTTTACCACAGTCCCTTCCACCAGCATTATGGGAAACAAAGCATATGCTCGAACCACTTACACCATTCTCCATGACATCGAGGAAGCACAAGAACCTTAAGTTAGAGAGGATTCTGGATTATCAGATGCTCATGTTTTCAGAGACCACACACCCTTTGTATGAGTATGCCCAAGTCAAGAATAGCTTGATGGGAAATACACTCTAAGAGTAATACTCTGCCAGATTTAACATTTTGTCACACATACACACACACACACACACACACACACACACACACACATATATGTATGTATATATATATATATACATATATATATATAATAGTCATATTTGAATTTTATATAAACAGCAAGTATCTTATCTTATATCCTAAATATTATGTGGGACATATTACTTGCATGTAACATAAAATTGCATGTTACAAATATTACTTATCCCATAAAGTCTGAAATTTAAATGTCAATGGTCATTTGCATTTTATTTGCCTGTTTGTTATTTGATCACTGAAACTTTGTTTCTGGACCTTTCATAGAGCCACCTCATGTGAGGGGTGTAAATTGTGGTTTTTTGAGAGTAAAGACTGTCATCTGGGGTGGGGGAGGGTATCATCCCTGACCCATCCTGGATTCGCAGATGTCTGGGTTATCATGAACCTGGGCCACAGGGGCTCCTTTGTGTTTTCACTTGTCTCACATGGTCTGGTTGCTTCTGGTTTTGCTGTAAGCTCAGAGCTAAAAATCTTCAACATCGCATTCTAGTTGGGTATTTTATTATCAAAATCTCAGCTCTCCTGTGGTGTTTATCCCAGTGGCTGGTGGAAATGTTGTATAGGTAATGACTAGCCATTTTTAATCTCTGCTGCTCAGTGCCTGGGAAAGCACACGTGTGCACACACACACACACACAATGAGAGAGAGGGAGAGGGAGAGGGAGAGAGAGACGGAGGGAGAGAATGAATTAACTTCTTGGTTAAGATTTTGTCCTGGGCCCTGATAATGTACCTCACCTGTTAGAAAATGTCATAAATTGAAGATAATGAATATGCTATCATTTCCTTATTTCAAGCATGTCAGTAACGGAACAAAATAAAATGTATACTCTTAACTCAGGCAAGGCTGTCTGACTTGAGGAGTAATTACTGGTATGTATTGTATAATTTATCTGATTTCCTTTTTGCTCATCAGATATTTCTGTTTCTTTGCAGCAATTTGGTAAAATATTAGATGTTGAAATTATTTTTAATGAGCGAGGCTCGAAGGTAAGCAACTTGATTCAGTTTGGAATTTCTTAGCTCTTTGTGACATGTCTGTTAGGGGTAGGGGAAATAACTGCACTGTATGAGTCAGTCCCTGAGAAAGGCACTTTGGTGGGAATTTCTTTAGAGACCACCACCCATTTTCTTAATGTTGAAAGATGCATTGGTTTCCATTTAAAATGTATAGGGGTTCAATTTTAATTGCTGGTTTAAATATATAGAAAGATATAGTTATATATCTTAAGTTTCCAGAGGGAAATTACCCATGCTTAAAAAAAAAATAATGATGTTGCTACATTTTTGTTTTCCAGTGATAATTATGTTCTTTATATTAAAAAGTGAGTTGATAGTCTCATGAGCAGGTAAATATGTGATTACTCTGTCTTAATAAAGTGCAGTTCTTTTCCTGGGTTACAGAGGAGAAAATTCTCATATATACCAACCTTTTGAATATAATTTTATTTTTTTCATTAGTATGTTACAACCCTCATTTTGTAGTGTGTGAGTTTATTTTCTTACTAGGAAACTGATGTGTAAGTCACTTTTTTCCTGGAGCTGACAAGTATTCATAGAAAGCTCTGAGAGAAGTTTCCAGTACCTACACAGGAGTTGTAAACATCCAGTTCATCCACTGTGTGCTCTCCATCCATGGCTATTGAAGTGTGGTCCCAAATCTGTAGCATCAGCAGCATCCAGGAGCTTGTTAAAGATACATGTTCTTCATCTCCAGCCATGACCTACCAAATCAGAAACTCTGAAGATGGCTTGTCCCAGCAATCCATACCTTAGCAAACCTCTCAAGCTTGTCTTCAAAATGCCAAACACAGTGTCTCTCTTTTCTCCAAAGGCCCGGCCCTCACCTGAATGTAGACTAGCCTTTGCCCACAAGTATTTCATCACTGTCTCTGTTGTTGTCTTAGTCCCCCTTTTTATCTTTATATCCCCTGAGAAGATTCAAGAGCCTTACACAAACACCCCTCATAGGAAATAATCTCGTAAGATGTTCCAGCATTCTCTGTGGTCACAGAGAATGGTGTTGAATGAGGATAGAGTGGTCCTAGAAGCCAGATGAAGCACAGCTGTGAATAACATCAGACTGTGACACACCTAAGGTAATCAGATCCTAAGGAACCTTAATCTCCTATCTTCCTTCCACCACTAGCCTCTAAAAGTGAACGCTGGGAATGTTGCTGTCAGATACAGAGGGATTCTGGTTGGGCTTAACAATGCCCTTCTATGGGCAACACAGGACAATAGGTGCCAAAGAGGGTCCTAAGCATCACTGGTTTTGTACTGTCACATGGCACAGTAACCACACAGTAGCAAACCTTGTGATTGATTACTCCTTATGGCACCTGCCTGTGCCCACTCCATCCTAAGTAGATATAATGCTGACTGAGGGGGACAGTGTTGATTGGATTAAGGGAATAAAATCCCAGGACTTGCTTTACATACTAAAAGATATTATAATCTGATAGATGAATGGAAAAGTTTACAGTCTGCAGTTCTGCTCATTCAGGGACCTGGTTATTCTTCATCAACTTTAGCTATTCTTCCAGTCATTCTTACAGTCTGACCTCTGAACTGGGGTGAGGGGAAGAAGTTAGCTGTTTCTTATATTGAAAACCATTTTTATACCTGTAGAGCAAGGTGCACTAAAAGAAAAGTATACTTAAGGCTTCTTGCTTGGGCCTGGTAAAATCCAGCCAAACTGATGAAGATCATGTAGAATGTGTCCCAACTCTGTCCTGATTCCGAATCTCTTTATTATAACATTGCCTTGTGGTGTTCTTTTTTTTTTCCCTTGTTGACTGTGGCTTGTTTTAAATTCTACTTAATTTACATTTTGTTTAGTAAGATGTTTGTCAGTCGAAGAAAGCTATTTCATTCCTTTCTAGGGATGTTTGGGGACACCACTACAGAATTGTTGACTATTTTCAAAATACAATGATGTGCTATTTTTAGGACTTTTCCCATCATCTCCTTGATTAGCTTGTCCCTGGTGGCTTCAGGAAAAGGGTATTTCTGTTTCAGCATCTGCAGCCTGGACTTTGTTGGGCTGTTTTGTTTTTCTTTGCTCATTTTTTTAGTATTAGGAAACATCCTAACTGGTCTTTTTGTCCCTCTGGGTGGGAGCACTCTGCCTTGCAGGTGTGGGTGCTGGGTGGTGCCATGTCACTGGAACTTCTCTGAGACAGTCTAGCTAGAAACGCTACCTGGGATAACATCTTACACAAGGCTGGTTGTCATATTTGGCATCTTTGTGGGAAAGGGCCTCATTTAGAGGAGCATTTCCATCCTCACCCTCAAGAAATGGAACCATAGTTAGGATCTCATTTCCATCCGTTGTTGCCTCAGTTGGCCAGGAAACCAGTGGCCCCAAAGGGCCAGTAATCTCTTCTCTTGGTCCTTTGTTCTCCATAGGACTCTCCCTGAGGCAGGTGACTTAGAGCTGAGTGAGGAAGACTCTACACATATGTATGTGTGCATATCCATGCACAGACAGGAAATAGCTCCAGTATTTTAGAAACACATAGCCTGAGTGTTTCGTATATAGATGGATACTATAGGAAAGGTTCATTTAAAAAAGGAATGACAGACTTGATCATCAGAACTGAACTGCATGCAGGAGTAATGGATTGCACAATCCAGTTCATCTTTTAAGAGATTTAAAACCATTCTTTTACTTCTGAAATGCTTTGTTTCTGGGGACACAGTCAGACTTAGCCATTATCTATCATACCTGAGAAACACACAATTGGGTCTTTGGTTTAATATGTATCTATTGACCAGTTCCTCTCCAGGTGAATGATTTTGAGCAAGACAGACATGCTTCTAGTCCTTAGCTTTTCTTGAGCATCAGGAAAGACCAGCAATGAACAACTGCCATAAAATATGCTGCATTTTGCCATGACATGAGGGGCTGATGAAACTCTAAGCATTTAGCTGGAGGTAGGGAGGCTTTTTGAAAGAAGAAAATGAGCTAAGGGTGAATGAAGAAGGAAGGAAAGGAGGGAGGAGGGAGGAGGGAGGGAAGGAGAAAAGGGAGAGGGGAAAAATAAGATATCTCACAAAGAAAAGCAGCTGTATTTGCAAAAGTCACTGGGGAGATATGAAATGAGAGACTCTTAGTGATCAAGAAAATTAATTTCTATGGCCCTTTCAACTAAACATGAGTTCTCTGCACTGGAGATGGGAGAACTTGAATTATCATATCAAATAGAGTGTGTTCATTCAACCTTCCAGGGAACTTTGGAATCTTGATTTAAGATAAAAAACAGGGCATCCACTTGAGTGCCCCAAAGAAAGTCCACCACCTAAATACACCAATACCAGGAAGGGGGAGTGAGCAGGACACAGAACTGTGAGAATTTACTTTGAGGCTTTGAGATCAGCAAGCCATGCCCTAGGACTCCATTTTGGGTCAGGGAGTCTTTCATGCCCATCTGTGGAGGAGGCATCATGCCCTCCTCCAAGAAGCCTTCTTTTCTCAGCTCTGACCACCTGTCCAAGTGGACTGGGAAGGTATGTCTCTCAGTGGAAGGACATTGACCGCCACCTGATCTTCACCCTCATTGCCTTTCCTCCCTCTCTCCCTCATCCTTCATTCTTTCTCCTTTCTACTCTTACCTCATTTGCTTTCATCCCTTTTCCCTTCTTCTCTCCTGTCATTTATTCTCTTTGTTCTTTAACTGTGCAGTACTAGCAGTCACACTTAAGACATGCTGGACAAGCATCCCATGATTGAGCTGCACCCAAAGGCCCTTTTGACTTTTGTCTGAGACAGGGTCTCACTGAGTCACTTAGGCAGACCTTGAACTTGTGACTCTCCTGTCCCAGTCTCACACCTATCTGAAATGAAGGGTTTACACTGCTCTGCCTGGCTCTGCATGGCCTGTTTCCTTACACTCTTCATTATTCCTTATAATCATTTCACCCCTAACTCTTCAAACCAAAGATGTTTTATTCATTCCAAGACAACGATGGAAAAATTTCATCCTTTTAATTATGGTGTGGTAGTGTTTCCTTGATATGTAATCTTGACATGGGACAGGCCAATAGAAACAACCACCACATCTTCCTCCTAATTTCAGAGACACCAGGATCTAGGGTTTTATAGACAGAGCACCTGACAACTGAGAGGCCCAGGGGACCACAGCTCCAGTCCTGGTGGCAGTTTCCACATGGTACTTCTGATCATTTTCTGACCCAAGGGAGATGTATCATTTTTGGACTGGATGAGAAGTAGAATTATCCAAGCCTGCTAGATGTTTAGGGGGGTCAGTTCTAGGACAAGCTCAGCTTTGAACCTAACCCTTGCAAGTCTCAGGAAGTCATTCAATACCTGGAATAAGAACTATCCAAGGGTCTTTCCTTTCTCAGTCTGTGCATATTTTCTAGAATGGCAAGGGTACTTCTACCTCCATCTCCAGCTCTTCTTCATGTGCGTAGTATGCATTGAAGCCAGTGGGTTTGCCTTGGTTCAGATGGGAAGTATATAACAGATTTCCTTGGGACAATGTTTACAGCTTCGTTCTTGCAGTGCTATGGTAATGGAGACTTCTGGTGCCGATAAAAATGACACCACCCTTCCTTCCGTCCACAAGGCAGAAACTAGTTTATCTCTTCTTACCCAATGGGAGACTATAAATCCCTTATTTCTCTTAATGATTCCCAAGTGTCTGACTTGGATGCTTACAGACTTAGGCTTATAGGAGAGGCAAAACATGATGAAACATCTTGGGCACATGATCTTTTCTGTGCTTCCTACATTTATGCAAAAAATAAGAGAGTGATAAACTCATGCTGCCCAACTGATGACATTTTTCAAAGCAGTAGTATAAAGTGCTACTTAGTCTAACACATGAAACCTCCTTTCTATGGGTGTGTAATAAAGAGTAAAGTACAGCCATGAAGTCATGTAGGCAGTTTTGTGAGGCAAAATGGTGTCTAGTCTCCATTCAGAGTTTCTGATGTGGTAAATACAAAACGAGGCCCAGGAATCAAAATATGTAACATGCTTCTGTTCCCTCCTGATGCACAACTGAATTTGGGATCCACTAGTCAGGAGATAGAGTTGTCAAATGAAGCAACCCATTCCCTCATATTCTGTCCTTTGCCATCAGAGAGCATTTTTGTTTCTTTCTCACCCAAACTAGAATACTATTAGCAAGTATTTTTTGAGCACCCAGGTTAGGTAGGCAACATGTACAATGCTTCTGAGTAATATGTCACTGTATATTTATTGGCTCACTCAGGCATGTCCTACTTACAAATCCTCACTCTGGGGAAAGTAAGGCAAAGTATTCAGTCAAAGTAAATGCCTCTGATCTTTTTCTGTGTGTGACATTGACAAATATCCATCTCCCAGCACCTGAACACATTCACAGTTCATACCCTCCACAAACAAGCCTGGTTTTATAACGTCTCCTAGCTAGTGCACCCAGCAACTCTTCTCCAAATATCCCTCAATTATGAGGTCATCATACATGCCAGCTTAGGATTGTGGGCTAATATCAGATGGCTATTCCCATTCTAAATGTGTGATTATTGCACATTTTATTTGTAAAGCTAAATGTCATGCATGAGGGTTAAGCAACTGTCTTTACTGTGTGTGAGGTTTATTCTGTGCAAATTGGTAGTTCCCACATAGTGCAAAATTTCTTCCAACTTATACCAATGTGGACCCAGTGTACCCATATTATTCCAAAGGTTGGTGTATATATTTCTAAACAAAATGTACAAATAAGTTTAAGGATTTTCTATACTCATCATAGAAACAGGGTCAGTGAAGAATGAAGGCAAAGTTTAAAAATATGGGTTAGTGGGGTTGGTGTTAGAGGCTGAAATCTTAAAAACAAAAACTATGCTTGTGATGAAACAGAGTATGTATTTATTGTTTATTAGTCAAGAGGAAGGGTTCAGCCTGCTGCACAGATATCCCTAATCAAAGAAATGTCTCTACTTTGGTACCTGTTGATATAGCAAATGAATGTCAGCCCAGTGCCCTAGAACCTTGTTTTCTGATTAATAACATAGTGTAAAAGGTCAAATTTTAAAGTCTTTTCTAATTTGGGGAGGGGGAGGGCAAAGTACAAATGTAGAATGGTACTTGCTTATCTACATTGTTAACCAACAAAAGTTTATTTCTATTCATTTCATGTGATTTTTCTTTGTTTTTTTTTTATTAGAAACACAAGTTCAAGATTTATTATAAAAAAAGGTCTTTCCTTTTTTTAGGCTTGTTACTTTTATTTTTGAGAAGCAAAGGCTGTACAGTTGACAGAATCGAATAACCTTAAAATTGCATGAAGAAGAACTGTTCTTAAATCCACTCAGCATGACTCCGTAGGCAATGTGACAGGACTTGAGCATTCACTGTTGAATTCCCGTGCACACGTTTTATTTTGTTTGATTTTTTAATTTGCATGTCAAGAAACTGGTTCCCTTTCTTTTTCCTCGTTATTTCATTTATTCTCTGTGAAGACACTGTACATTTATTTTGATCTCATTTTCTTTTTGTTTGATTTCTTTTCTTCTGTAGTAGTGATGTTTAGAAAGGTATTTTTTGTTTGTTGGTTTGGTTTTCGTTTTCATATCCATCTTTGAATTCTTTAGGGGTTCCAGCTAACGGGTGACAGGAAAAAAATCTCGTTCACATTTGTTGCTTAATGACTGCACATCGTAGTGTTCTTATAATTTCTCTAATTTGCATGTTACAGAACTGAAGCCAGGACAAGAAATAGCAATGAAAGCAAGAGAACTTTACCAAGTGGTCGTTGACTGAAATAATAATCTGCATGTTGTTCTCCTTCTCCCTCCTGCATGCAGGGATTTGGTTTCGTAACTTTCGAAAATAGTGCGGATGCGGACAGGGCGAGGGAGAAATTGCACGGTACCGTGGTAGAGGGCCGTAAAATCGAGGTGCATGTCCACAATATTTTCCTTTTCCTCTTTTTTATTTTATTTTTATTTTTTTTATAAATGTCTGCTTCACGCTCATTTGTCCTTCCAGGTGCATCATTGGTGTCTCATGTGTGACCCTGCCCCCTTCTCATTGTTTATATATATTTATATATATATATACTTATATATAAAAAGGAAAACTGGCCTTACTTTTTTGTTAAATTTTACTTTACATTATTCTTTATATTACTGCTGGAGAGTAGATGGCAAAAAGTGAGCTGAAAGGGAGGTTACTCTGAAAGGTTCTGTTGGTTTGTTTTAGTTTATTTTCCATGTTTTATGAAGACTGGGTGCAATAGGTTCCAAAGAGGACACAGTATTCAAACCAAACCAAGTATATATCAAGTTTTGTTGGTTTTGTTTGGTTTCTTTTTTAGTCCACTTTAGGGTTGAAGAGGGATCCACAGTGGTTTGCAAATTAGACCAAATTTCAAAGGCAATGACATTCAAAACATTAAAATTGAAAAAGTAAGAGGCACTTGTCTTTAAGTCTTGCAGTTTAAAACAAAAAGCAGCTTGAATTTCTGCATTCTCTAATTAGACACTGGATAAGCAATCAGGATTTCCTGTTTCAGTCATGGCCCCTTTCTGTTGATTGGAAACGTAAACCCTGTATTCTGACATTTGGCACTCACCCTTTGTACCACTGGGTTCCTCTTCAACACAATCAAAGGGTCATATTGTTAAAACTTAAAAAGAAAAAAATTACCAGTTAAAAATGCTTTAGTCTTTGGAGTAAGATGTCGCATATTTTGCCTTTTTATTTTCCCCCCTCGACGGTAACGCTTAGGCCCCTCACCAAACCCTCAGTAACCATGGTAACTGTATACAAACCCATGCTGGCGATGGTGGTGAATGGTAAGTGACGAAGTCCATCTGCCGCTTCACGTATTTAGTGCTGATATATCTCTATACATATCTCTCTACCACGTGGATTTTTTTGACTTGTTGTATTAAGTTTTCTTGATGCTCTATTTTTTTGGGTCTTTGGTACGCCTGTAATTGAGTGTACGTTCTAAGCTAGCCTGGGAGGCTCTGACTGGACTGAGTTATGACCAGTGCACATCTTACTCAGATTGTTAACTCCATATTGTGTTACACAATGCACCCTCTCTTATCCTTTTGTTAGCTGTGACCTTAAAGCTTGAATGATTCGTTAATTCTTGCAATGTAAAAGGCTCTTGTTCCAAGTGTTGAATGCTAGATGTTGCTTCCCATGGTTTCCCCTCCCGAAGTGTTGCACACGGCTTAAACTTGTCTGTCCCTTTCTTTGACATTATGTCCCCTGTACTTTGTCTCCTCCCTCTTCTCCACTGCATGCCCCTTTCATATTAACTTTATTTTCTGTTTCAAAACCTATCTCCTGTTTCTGTGTTACCATGGAGCACACGCATGCTTTTAAACCTTCAATTATGCAGTAGCTTTTAATTTGCTTTTACTGTCTCTTTATTAAACTTTCAAATGAGATGACATTGCTTTATTGAAATGATTCGTAAGTTAAATTGGTTATGAAGTAAATGTAATTATAAAAATGTATGATTTTTGGGTTATGCACCTATTGCCATTTGTAAATTAAAATGCATTTTAGTTTTTGTTTAAGTTTTTGTTTCTTGGTTTTGATTTCGATAAGTAATCACAGTCATAATGCATGCAACTAATTGGATCATGGGCTGGCCTTGGCATCCATACTCACTTGAGTTTTCTATGTGTGTAGGTTAATAACGCAACAGCACGTGTAATGACTAATAAAAAGACTGTCAACCCTTACACCAACGGTAAGTAGATACCTGACTACCACAAGATGTCTTCTCTGTATACCACTCCACAGCATTCCTGAACCAGGGAATCTTTTCCTTTTTTATTTTACTCTTTGAAAGTCTTATACAAGTATATATTATATCTTTATCACATGCACTACTAACTCCCCCTCCAATCATTCCAAGGAATCTCCATCATATATCTCCCACCCAACTTCATGTCTTATTTACTTACCTATGTTAACCTATTGATTTCAATTAGTGTTGCATGGGGTGATTCACTGGGCTCAAATTCCTAAGGAGCCACAGACTGCCAACAGCTCCCGAGCTAGGGCTGAGGCCTGAGGAACCTCCCTCTAATCCATGCTGGGTATTTTTTTTAACTGTGTAGGCCTTGGGCTGGTAACCACAGCTGATATGAGTTCATGGGTGCCATATACCCTGCTAGCCCTACCTGGCTACTGTTTCATTGCTGACCGGCTACAGTGAACAACCTCAGAGATGATGTTTCACAGCAAAGCAGATATAGTTTTCAAATTTAGCCATCCCATCTCTCTAGAGCAGTGGTTCCCAACCTGTTGGTCGTGACCCTCACTGAGGTCACATATCAGATATCCTGAATATCAAATGTTTACATTGCAATTCATAACAGTAGTGAAATTAGAGGTACAGAGTAGCAACAAAAATAATTTTGTGGTTGGGGTCACTACAACATGAGGAACTGTATTGCAGGTCGCAGCATTAGGAAGATTGAGAACCACTGGCCTAGGAACTGCCCCCAGGACTGACATTAGTCATGATTTGCATCATTTATTTTCCTATAATTCTAGAAAATTAAGGAGAGAATAAAAATGTTGTTTATTAATTTTAAAGCCATATATCCTTAATAATTTGTCATTCCTGTAAGTGTAGTTACAGTATTTGGATCTAGCTTTCAGGCTTCTTGGTTGTTAAAGTGTTGTGATGACTGAGCTCCATGGGGAAGTAGCTGTATGAGTGGCTTGTTCTTTCCCATGCATGTATCCCTGAGTACCATGGGGCCAGATTCCTTTAAGACAAGAATTTCTGCTGCATTTACCAGAAATATTTCCCAGGACTTATTAAGAATGACCCACATGTAACTGTGGATGTAGCTCAGTTGTAAGGTACTTGCTTAGCACACATGAGTCTCTGGGTTCAATCCTCACTATCACCAGAAAAGGTTTCCTGTTTATATGGAGAGATATTAAATATGTTCCCATAGTTTAATTCATTACTCCTTCTCAAAAATAAGCATCTATTAAGATATAGGAAGAGAGAATTCTGTTTTTATTTTAATTCGAAAGACGATTTAGCAGGTAATAGCTCTGAGTTCAGGTCTCAGCACCCACATAAAAGCTAGGTATGGCTACACACCGGCCTGTAAGGACATCTCTGTGGGGAGTGGAGACAGAAGGATCATGCAGCCACCTGACTATACATTTAATTGTAGATTCAATGAGAGACCCTGTCTCAGAAAGGAAAAAGCTACAGAACAATCGACCAGGACACTCAGAGTTTAACGCTGGCCTCCTAACATGTGTGTATATATATATATATAACATTCATATATATGCACAAATATTAAATAAATAACAAATTAGTAAGGAAAAGCTATCCAATAAGTTAAAGTATTACACCCATTAAAATGAGTTGTATAAAGGTAATCATGGGATTATAATGAGAAAAATAAATGTGGATAATGAAGTCCATGTCCACACTCTGATTTCAAATGATGGCAGTAATTCTGCCAAAATGGTAATGCTATGTTGGCTGTCAAGACCAAAAGATATTTTTATTTGATTTATAGGTTTTTAAAAATAATGTAATTTTATTCCACACAACAGGAAAACGTATAGGATTTCTATTTTTAAAGTTTTAATTATATGTGATACATTGACGTATTTTAAAACAGAAAACAACCAAAGAGGAAACAAAGTGAGAAATGTTTTGGCTTGCACTCTTGCCAGCCTGGCTTATCCCTCTCCTCAGGAGAAACCACTGCTGCAGACTGTTGTCTATAGTTCATTTTGCACTTTCAGGCATAGACATACAGAAGATCTGTGTATATAGTATTCCCAGTGTGATCCACATATTCCTGACACAAATAGTATCATGACATGTATAGCTTTTAATCAATTCTTATGAATCAATTTGGACTTTTTAGATGCTGATCCATATAGGTGAAACTAATTCTTTCTCATGGCTATATAGCATTCCACAGGTAGATTCAGATCTTAAGTGTTCACTGACATTTCATTATTTTTGTTTCTATTTTTGTGCTATTGTGAACACATTAGCATTTTATAGTTTTTATTTTATTTTTTTTCTGCTAGTGGCAGCCAATTTAACTATATCAGTGTGTTCTTTCCTTGAAGAGTAATGCTATTAAACAGATGTATTCCCTCACCTTTGAACTGAATAAGCAGTTTCTCTGAGTGCCCAACAGCTCTGAATTACATGTTTATGAGGACTTTCTATTTGGGTAAAATTCTTAGCTCTGTAACTGTTCACAGTGGCATCCACCCAAGTGCTACACATTCAGAAATCCATGGCATAGCCATTGCATGTGTATGTGTGTGTGTGTGTGTGTGTGTGTGTGTGTGTGTGTGTATGTGTGTGCGTGCGTGCGCTATACAGTTGTAGGTGTGCCTGCACACCCCATGAAGGACTTCAAGAAAAACAAACGAATCAATAAGGAGATGGGGAGGGTGACTCAGTTGGTAGAGTGATTATGAATTATGAATGAACACTGGGGTGCAAATTCCCAGCACCCCCAGAAATGTCAAGTGATATGGCTGTTTGATTGCAATGTCCACATTTGAGAGACAGGGAGATGGGGGATTCTTGGAGCAAGCTACAGCACTAGACTAGGGAATCATGGAGCTCTGGATTTGGTGAGGGACCTTTCTAATAAAATGGAGAAGGATGGAGAAAAACACAAACACAGTGACATCACCCTCTGGCCTCCATATGAACCTGCATACACCTGTGTCCACATACATGCAAACACATGTACCTATTCACATGCACACATATATATATGCAAAACAAAAAAACTCAAATGTAATTTCATAAGCCATGTAATACATACTCATTTTAAAGGAAGAATTATTGATCTATTCCATATCAAAGGACTAAGAACTAACTCCTATAGGAATTTGAAGCATAATTCAAAGCCCATTTAAAATAGCTGGTATTTCTGTAACACTATGTGTTTATGTATTATATGAGACATTTCAAAGACAGTGCACCAAAATGGAGGCCTAGAAAGAGAACATAATCATCGTATTTTGAAGAGGCAGAAATGGAGGGCACAAAAATGGTGAATGGAGCCTTTTCCTTTGTGTATGAATATCACCACTGTAACTAGAATTTCCTATAAATTGTAATGGAATCAATTGAGAAAATAAAGACCTTAAAATCTGGAAGAGGGTGTGGTTTTGTAAGAGATCGTATTAGGAAAGTTCTGCATCACTGGGGTATATTACCTGCCATAGGGGAGGAAGGTTCACTTTAGCCCATAATTTTAATGGGTCCCTGCCATATCCCATGGCCATGTGACCTGTGAGACAGAGCATCACAAGTGTCGGACATCATGCAGAGACCACTCACCTTATGGCAAATCAGAAGCTAAGAAGTGGACTGGACCCAAGGACTGTGAATAACCTTCCCAAGCATGCCCTCTGAGGTCAACTTCTAAAAGAGCCTGCATCTTACACATTTTACCCCCTCCCTCAAAGGCCATCATGCAATGGGTCCATCAGGAGGTTAACACGCTGACTGTCTAATCCAATCACTTCACAAGTTGTCAGCTGATAACCGGGCCCATTATATATAAGCCTCTGAGGGGCATTTCGTATTCAAACCATCACAGAGAATATGTCAATACCCATGAATCCATGTTAGAGTAAGAAAAAAATTATTTTTGAGGTTTACTTCTTAGTTGCATGACTTATAAACCATAGAAATAATGCTTTTTCTCCAAAAGCATTATAAGTTATCCAACTTTGAAGCCCAAGTATTGTAATAAAAATTTTGTTGCCAAATATCATGTTCCTGAGTTCCTTCAGTCGTACATCCTGCTGAGATTTCAGCAATTTCAGGGTCTCCAGTGATACCTAAGACTGGTCCTAATGCAATGAGAAACATGTATGGGAGGGTGTGAAGGAGGATCTGATGCAGAAGATTGTGGTAATACCAGTGTGGAGGATAGAAGAGGCATTCCCATGGCTTTCTAATGTAGATATGATAGACAATAGAAGGAAATATGGAAGTTTTACAAATTCCACCTGTGAGAGAGCTCTATAAAGGCCTAATTAGACAGTCTCTGTTTCTCCCAAAAGCATGTCTGTGGCTAGAGAGGGGGGGCATGGTAGAGGGTGTACAGTACTCACTGGAATGCAAAAACTGGACCTATGTTACATATGGAGAACTGGATTTAGAGGGATTTCCTGAAAGTTGGCAAAGCATGGCTGTTACATAGGAGTCTGTTGCCTTGGACATTTTTAAAAGGCTGGAATCGAGACCGGTGACCTTGGCTTCCAGTGTGGGCTCTGCTAGTGACTACTGATGGGCATCCCAGCTACTCAAAGATCTCCCGACGTAGTTCTGTACATCGGGAGCTGGACATACATAGGCACCAGCATCCCAGGTGTCTGGGATCTTCAGAGAAAGTAGAGTACCACCAGGGTGGGAGATAAAGATGGTGCTCTGCGCTTGACTGCTGCTTGTGGATCAATGGGATTTGATTACAGAGAGGCCTCAGTTTTAATTGGCCATCTCATTCCTTCTTTCTGTGCCAAGTTGTAGGAGCAAAGATTCAGACGCAAAATGGAGCTAGCTAAGAGAAACAAAAGAAAAAACAGATTCTGAGAAGCTCAGTCTTAGTTTTCATTGTTTGGGATAGCTGATTGTTTGTAGGGTTTTTGTTGTTGTTGATCATTCAACAGTCTCAGTACCATGTATTTGATACGTTCTGCTCAGTCATCCCTATTCCCTCTCTTCTCCTTGCCCCACCCAGCCCTCCTACCAAAGCTCCATCTTTCCCACTTCCCTGCCTTTTTGTTTTCAGTTTGGTTTTGCTTTGGGCCAAACTGTGCTTTAGCAAGGCCACTTGTCTGGGTATGAGTGTGGAGCTGCCCACTGGAACAGAGTAACTCCACAGAGGCTTTCTCGATGAAAATAATGATTTTGCCAGACTGTCATAAGCTCTCCTGGGTAGGTGGGACCCGTGAGTCCCTTCCCATGTATGGTTGGCTTACTCTTGTGCAGATCCTATGCTATTGCAAGTTTCTGAGGGCTACAGCCATGTCATGCCCACAGAATAGCATTTCATAGCCCCTATCTTCTCGCCTACTGAACTCTATCCACGATTGATTATTACTCTTCATTTTGAAACAGGACCTTACTTAGTTGCCCATCCTGGCCTTGAACTCACTCTGTAACCATCATAGGTTTTGAACTTGAGATCTTCCTGCTTCAGACTCCCAAACATCTAGGATGATGGGCCTGACTGAAAGTCAATCTGAAATATTTATCTTCTGTTTGTTTGCTGGGTAAAGCAAGAGATTTCTCTCTGAGCAGACAAAACAGTTCGGTTTAACAACAGACACTCACAGCTGGGAGCTTTATTGTTGGCTGACTGTTGCTGTCTGGGCAGTCACACATCATAGCTTCTGGTCACCTCTAATAAAGCTATCTGGGGGGATTCCTAACATAAAGTTGCCATTTCTTCCAATGTTTCAAGAGAACCAGAAATCCTATACCTTAGGTGAAATCTATATGTTGGCTATGAATACCTGTTACTAAAAACAGGAAAACAAAGCTGTTACTCAAAATAAAGGACCACACAGCACGTGTGTTCAATGTATGAATAACTGCTTTGTTTGTCCTTTGGATGTTGTCTCCTGCTCTATTTAATCTATGAGGTATCTGCTTAAAATGCATGCAGGTTATTTTCTAATGTTTTATTACACTCACTATAGCAAGGCTTGTACACCAGGGATCTTGTCCAGCATTTTTCTAAAGCAGGCTCGCACATAACCCAGGACAAGCTACATTTCAGGGAGGCGGGAAGTCTGATTTGATGCAGCTCCCCGAAGACCCATCTCAGAGGGGTGAAGCTTCATGTGTCTGCCTGGGCTTTGCTCCATTGCCTTGTCGGATGGGACCCTGGGAGGCTGGGAGTGGTAGGCTTTATCTGCTGTTCTCTTCCTTCTGTAAGCCTCATTGTTCGCTTTAATGTCCCTGATGAAAATCTCAGTTTGTGAAGCCTGGGGACATACATAAACTGTCTCAGAAATTAAAATTGGGATAATTTTGTCCATCTTCCTGACAGTGCAGGCTTGTATTTCCAGCAAGGTTATCCCAGGGGTCTCTTTCAGGTACTAGAAGGAGCCACAGAAAGGATAAGTCCATTTGCGTGTGATTTGCATATATTTACATAAGTCTACTTGAGGTCTGTTAGTCTGAGCAAGTCTGCACAGAGGTGACTTTCAAGGGCAATCCTCATTGCCTTCACTGGAAGATGGCAGTCCCTAAGAGGTCCTTCACTGCTTGTAGAACATTGAGCATCTGCAGGGCACATGGAAACCAAATCCTAGCCAGAGGAAATAAGACCACTCAGAAAAGCACTTTGTGCCTTCTGATTCCTTATGGTAATTCCAAGTCCATGTTTATGGAATATTTAGTATTTGTCAAATGCTTTTAAGTGCCTAGAACTCATGCTTGACAGTCTTGCCCAGCTTTACTCTTAATTCTAATGAGGGAGAATGATAGAGAAAACAAATAAGAAGAGAAAGAAAGCAATGAAGGGGGAGAGAGAGAGAGAGAGAGAGAGAGAGAGAGAGAGAGAGAGAGAGAGAGAGAGAGAGAGGATACAGTTAGCACCTATGTAGAAAATTTACCTGGGTGATCAATCGGTGAGTACCCCTAAGAGAAGGAAGGAGAGTGACATTGAGTATCATGTTTTGGAAAGGAATTGGAGACCAGGACAGTACCTGGATACTTGGGAAAGATTTGGGGGGTGTTCTCCAAGAAAGGTCAGGAAATCTCTAGATGTTCAGTTAGTCTGGGTGGTTTTATTCGGATTAAAGATCAACAGTCTATATCTTAGAGAAATGGAGACAGTGGTGCAAAGTGAATGGACCTTGGATAAATTATCATTTTCTAGTCCAACACAGGGAGTTTGTACTTATCCTGAGTCTAGAAGGAAGATGGAGTTCCGATAGAGGAACAGAGCAAGTGATTGGTTTCTCCCATGACTCTTTGGCCACTGCAAATAGAATGGATGAAGATAAAAGGTGAATGAATGGGTTTTATTTTAAATTGTTTAAATATATGGATTTTTAATTGTGTGCTTGTATATGTCTATGAGTGTGGAGGTAAGTGCATGTGAATATAGATGCTTGTAGAAGTTAGCAGAGGGTTCTCAAGCCCCCAGAGCTGGAGTTATAGGTGATTTTAAGATGCCAAACACAGGTGGTGGGAAATGAGCATCATTCCTTTGCAAGAACAGCAGGCTATCCCTCCAGCCCCAAGGGTGGTTTTTAATTATTGTTATTGCTTTGTTTTGCTTTGGTATGACTTTTGTCTGGCAAGAAACATATTGTAGAAAAGAAAGGCACTGTCCCTAGTTTAATGGAATACTTTTTTAAAATAGATTGTATATGAGATATGAATGTAAGGTAGCAACTATTGAGCAGAATTTTGAGTGACCAGATGCCTGGAGGTGCCACTGGCTGAAAGGGAAAACTGGATGAGAATCAAGTTTCAAGGGAGAAGGGAGAGTTGACGGTGGCATCCAGTGCAAGCCCAAGATTCACAAAGATATTCAAGCACCCTGTCTGGGAGTGGGAAGCCTTGTTTAGAAGAAAGGTTCGAGGTAAGAAGGGCATGGCACAGTCACTAAGACCCAAAGTTGACTTAAGTAGGCTCTCATGTTGCAGTCAGGTCCTCATATATCTCAAGGTCCAAGACCAAGCATTCCCCTGCCTCCAACTAGGTTCAACTTCCCAAAGGCTATTCAACCTCTCAAAATAGCACCACCTACTAGGGACCAGGTATTTAAACACCAGGATGTGTATCCTCCAAACTGTAAAAGCATTTTAAAATAAGCCATTTCTATTTCTCGGGTTCATTTACTGAAAGATATTGGGTATTTGACCATTGATCCAAGACACAAGGGCACATAGGAGCATACATGGTGGAGCTCATTTAGAAAAATGCTTTCTGGGTTTACATGGAGTACCGAGTTCAATCCCCAGCACTTCATTAAGTGGGTATGATGTTCCAAACCTATAATCCCAGTATTCAGGAGAAGGAGGCAGGAAGATCAGAAGTTCTAAGCCATCCTAAGTTACATAATGAGTTCAAGGCCTGCCCAGGCTACATAAGATTCCTAGGCTACATAAGACCCTGTCTCAAAAACAATTCTACCACTATAATTTCCTTAGAAACTTCCTAGGAAAGTCAGAACCAATCACAAGCTCTGAGGCCTAAGCATTCTTCCCTGTTGTTGCAAAAACCAATTAACCAACAAACAAACAGGTCAGTAATATGCTTTCCAGTTTATGGTTGTTCTTGTGTGCTGTCTTCTTGAGTGACGATTTCTAAGGAGCCAGAGTTCACAGTTAAGACATATTTCCATCAGTAAAAGCTAGCAAACCAGAGACTGTGGTTAATGTCGTAGACAGGTGACTTGAAAGTGACCTTCACTATTTAGCACTCACTAAGGTTTTCCCTGTTCCTGAATGCATTGAAATGCATTCCATACCAGATCTCCGGGGGATAAACTGCTGTCGTCTCTGTTATTCACAAAGCACACAGCAGAGAATTGGAAGTCTCTACTAGCTAGAGGTCATAATCGGGAAGGCTGATCGTCAGAGTGTGTTACCTCAAAGAGTTCTGTTTATGCAAGCTTTTAAATATCTGTGACTTTGATGCAAGGCAACATGTGATGAATTATCTAGCAATGTGATATGAAATAAAGCAAAAACTGAGATTAGCATAGTGGATTTACTGATATGGTAGAGCATGATTTCTGTTTTTTGTTTTTTGTTTTTTGTTTTTGTTTTTTTTTTTTTTTTTTTCCACAAGGTTCACCTGTAGCCGGTCAGTGGCTTTCATTCCATTCACTTGCGATACCAGAAAACCAAAGAATGTAGACTCCAGATTTTGCAAGCAATTTTGTGCATGTTCACCTTACATAGCCTTGATACTTTCCAATGCAAACAAGTACCCTATCTCAGTCTGTGTTCACTGTGGTTACCTTGAAGGGATAGAATACGCAAATGTGATGTAATCCTTCTGTGCTTATTTTAAGGCTGGAAATTAAATCCAGTTGTGGGCGCCGTCTACAGCCCCGACTTCTATGCAGGTAAGGAACTTTGCTTTGCACGCCAAAGTCTTGCTTGGTCATTTCTAAATGTGCTTTGCCTGCCCCTATATCATGGGTTTTGTAGCTCAATCTAAATGAGGAATCCTGTCCTAACAAGTTCTCAAGGATTTCTTGGGGCAAAACCAAGAGTGTTTACAATCTCCAGTGATTGAGGGGAGCTCACACTTGTGAGATAAGCGTGAGGCTCTGCCACTCTGTCTTTGCCCTAGGAAAGCATTGGGGCTTTGCTCAGCAGTACACTGGACGGACGGGTGGAAGCTCAGTCCCATCTTAATGCAATGCTCTTGCTATGCACCTGTTAGCTGTGCATTCCATCAGAGGTGCTTTCCTCCTTTCTGATAAAGCAGAGGGTTGAGTCAATCATTTCAGCAAAGTGCAAACTGGGAGTTTCCAAGGTAAAGTTTAGGTAGAAGTTAGGAGGATAAAAAGAACTTAGGTCTTTCTTTCTCCGTGGATCAATTTGGCTTAGCAAGTTCAGTTCTGTCTAATTTGCTCCATGCATATGTCTCCTTCCTTCCCCTCTTCCCTTCCTGAGTGCCCTTAGTAGGGAAATCTACCCACTCAGACAGCTCAGTGAACAAATCAGGGGAAGAGCCAGAAGCCTCCACAGCTAAGGTTCCTTACTTTAATATGACAGGTTAGCCTGTCACTGATCCTGAGGTCTTGTCACCAAAGCTGCCTTGAAAACCTGGTGCCCTAGTAGCAGGCTTTTCTTTTGGGTATGAGGAAGGAGCCTTCCTTTGGCATGCCTCCTAAACATTGTACACTTGGTAAATAGTTGATCTGAGCCACTCACTTAGTGGCAAGAGTAAGTCTTGGTTCATTTCTTCTTGTTGCCCAACTCCTGCCATTTTTCTGAGACTAAACATCACCCCTAGAAGATGTGAAAGGAACAGAACCTAACTACTCTTATGCACACACCAAACTATGAAGCCTTGAGGACCCGAGGAAGGTTTGTATTTCAGCTATGTTTGTGAGCCTCTTCCTGTGTGAGCTTCGATTAAATCTAGGGATTGCACCACCATGCAGCAGCTGTGTTCACTCTTATAGGGGAGGGTACACTTGGCTGTAAGGCTTCTCAATTCTGTGTACCCTAGCTTCTGAGATGATCACAGGAGAGTAAAGAACATGGAAGATGAACCAGGCAGCCCAAGTTCAGACACTTCTTCCACTATTTGCTAGATATGTGACCCGGACAAGTTATTAAGCCTCCCTGTGCCTCAGTTTCTTCATCTCTCAAATGGGGATTATGATAGCAGAAGTGCATAGATGTTTATTAGATTATAAGGAAGGGCTGTATGAAGCCCTGGCTATATATTCAGCATCGTTTGTTGAATAAGCAAGTTAATATTCAACCTTTGTGTCATGGTGGGAGAGGACATGTATGGCTGATATAGCTGAGCCCTGAACACACTATTGGACTCAAGTTGTTTTCATTACTTGTAAGAGGACTGGCCTCTGAATTCTCAGCATATCTACTTGGGGTGTTAACTTCTGGGCTTAGGGGCATGGCTATATGTTCAGGAGCAAGATGCACCTTGGATGGTATTAGTATTCTGGGGTAAATCTTTTTCAAAGCTAAAAATATACAAAATCTCCCCAAAGATCAGAGAAGATCTGGCTTTCATATACCTGCAGGGACAGTCACAAATCTGCAGCAGCTGATCCAAGGCAGTGGCAGGTTCTGTAGACCTGTGAATGTTTGTGATATGTGCCTGTGTTCAGGTTTTTGTCTCCAGAGAAATGGGGTCAAGAGCAAGAAGCAGAAAGTATTCCTTTGGGGAGTTTGTCACAGATGTGGGCATGATCTGAAAGCACTGTATAGTTTTCCCTTCCTAATGGCCATCCTTGCCTCTACTGACCAGGATAATGTCAACTATCTCCTTTATTTGGGATTTTGCCCCACAGTGAATTCCTGCTGGTGTTAAAGAATACACAGAACAGGGTTAGACTGACTTACATATGCAAACATAAAGGAATCTGTATTCCTTCAACAGCATCAGAACATTAGTTGAAACTAGATCAAAGCCCAGCCTAGGCAGAGAGGTCTCCAAGTACAGAAAGTGAGCCAGTTCAGAGGGGTAATGTATACTCCATATTTTCTGTGGGCTGGCACTATTCCATGCACATTCCATACATGATTGTATTCAATCCTTATGACAGTTTTGCAAGCTAAAACACAAAAATAAACAAAGGGTATAGATCTCCTTTAGGGTTTCACACACACACACACACACACACACACACACACACACACACACACACACGTGTGGTTTTGATCAGTCTTAGGGGCTGAGTCCTTTGTAAGTGGATATCGTGACTTCTTTATATTTTATAAATATTAAGTCTACATTTCTGTGACCGTGCCTTGTGATCATACCACCTTCTAAAGTGAGACAAGCCCCCTGGTCATTGCTCTAGCACCACTGCATTGGGTTGGTATATGAACTGGTTATGTGAGGACAGCCTCAAAGAAATCTGAACAACTGATGATGCCTTATGAGACTTTCTCAGGAAATGAAAGTTTTTGTTTTCTGTTTTGTTTTTTAAGCAAGGAACCTGGCATAGAAGTGCATGCATGCACCTCAGCACTTGGGAGGCTGAGGCCAGAACTGGTTACAAATTGAAACCCTGTTTTCAAAAACAAAAAAACAAGCAAACAATCAAAAACCACAACAAAAAAGAAAAAGGAAGCTGAGGCATTAGCTCAGTTGGCAAAACACTGGCCATGTAATTGTGAAGTCTGGGTGTGATGACCCATGCCTTCCAGCTACACATCAATGACTAGGAATTTACAAAGCATCTAAACTTCCTTAACTATAAAACTAGTCTGGATTTCTCTTGCAGTTTGGAGGGTGCCGCATACTAGAAATAAAAACCTTGGCCATGACTTGCTTTGGATATTTCATAGGTCATCTCTGTGTATGACCAAGATGGAAAGCCAGACTCATTAGTCATTTCTCAGTCTAAGATGTGTTCATGACAGATTTCATGACACTCCCATAGCATAATTATTGATTTTCCTCAAGCTTATGCAGAATGAACTATCCAGCCTCCAATTGTCTCTCAAAATGGGGCATGGAAAGTTCACAGATTTTGTAAATTAAAATCAATATTTTCAATCTCTCCTAAAGGTAATTTTCCTAATTTAGTGGACTTTCCCCTAACATTTATTTTCTCTTTTAATTATAAAATGGCAAGTTATTGATTTTCGTATAGAACCTTCTGGTGCCCCCCAGTGCATTTTTATTGCTGGTGTCGGATGGGAGTGGGAAGGGAGGGCTCACTTCTTAATGAAGACCTTTAATTACTAGCTGAACAGTATTAATTTGCTTTGATAGATTATGACATTTGCACGTACACACACACACACACACACACACACACACACACACA
Source organism: Peromyscus leucopus (assembly GCF_004664715.2). Lineage (NCBI taxonomy): Eukaryota > Metazoa > Chordata > Mammalia > Rodentia > Cricetidae > Peromyscus > Peromyscus leucopus. The sequence continues at coordinate 22,404,542 of NC_051086.1, forward strand.
CACACAATCCTGGGAAGCATTTAGAAAGCCATTTTAAAAGGTTTTTCATTTGGAAGGTTGTGGTTTTTTGTTTGTTTGTTTGTTTTTTCCGGTTTCACTTCTAGTCATGCTTACTATGAACTCTTTTAATTTCTTATTGACTACAAGTGGGGTGAAACAAATATACATAAATCTACATATTCTAGGAACAGATATAAATCTTTTCCAAAGACAGGTGGGTGTTCTCATATAAAGCTAAGCAGCATTGATTATTTCCCCAAGTCTAATTATCTTCAGACCCTGTGAGGTTTATTCTCAAGACAAACGATTGATAAGTCAATTAAGACACAGATGGGTCTTAAAGATTTTGACCAATATGTATTGGTGTGGACACACCATCTTAGGGTTTAAATAAAATTTGGGGTGCTAATAGAAAAGGAGTATCTATGGGTATCTACTCCCATCAGTATACCTCAAGTTACTGGGTAATTAGAGAGAATATGTCTAAGGATCAGAATAAAGAAGGCTCATAAGGGATTCTTACCACACCCCTGTCCATAGAGAATCCTATTTGCCTTTTCTAATAAAACATGTTGAGATCTGGGGAGATGCCTCAGCTGGTAAAGTGCTTGCCTTGCATACATGAGAACCTGAGTTCCATCTCCAGAACTGAAGTGAAAAGTCGAAAATTCTGGCATGTGCCTATTATCTCAGCCTGGGGAGGGAGAAAACTATGGGTTTCTGCGACCCTACAGTCTAGCTTACTTTTCAAGCCTCCTACCCCAGCCTCAAAAACAAGTAGATGGTTCCTGAAGAATGACACCAGTTATACATCCTCTACATGTACACAAAAAACACACATTCATGTGTACACGCATGTACACCTACATGCACACACATGCAAAAATTCCTTACTACTTGGAAGTGTAGTGTTTTCTTTTTTAGAGATGATACCTATCCAGTAAAACGGTTGATTCAATATACCTTTAATGTTCATAATAAGTGAAGCAAAATAAATAAGAAACAGAAGGTGATTCAAAGTTGTCATAGTAGTACTGACAAATGGCACCGTTCTGATCCTCAATTGCCAGTAAGATCCACAGGGCAGAGCTTCCCCACACTGTATATCATATCAGCCAGCTCATTTCTGTGATTAAATATTCCATCAGTGGGGCTAGAAGGTGGCAAAGCTTAACAAGATTCAGAAGATGTAGCACTTGAACACACATAACTCACTTCCATGGTTCAGGAACACCCAGCCTGCAAAGGGAAATTGCAATTTAGTTACATTACTCCAGGAGACACAATCGATAGAGAAAGGAAAGGAACTTCTAGTGAATTGCAGATCAAAGATAGCGTTATGTCTCAAAGATGAGAAAGGTTACTATTAGAAAGAAAGGGGAAAAAATGAGAATATGCAGAGTACGGCAAGCGGAAAACCAAGATGATGGGGGAGGGGAAGTGGCCCTATTGCCAACTACTCTTATTAGCAATTTTGAGAAGGGAAGAAGGACTCTTGGTTGATACACCTAAAAATATTTTTCTGTTTGTTTTGAGACAGGGCAATAAAAAGGTACTAAGAGAAAGGGCATGATGGACTGCAAAGTCCCATTTGAAAAGTGATCAGTTCTTAAAGGAAGCTGATGCCAAGGTCATGGTAGGATCAGGTCCAATAATGAGGGCAGGAGAACCTCACCGGCTCTAAAGTAAGATATAAATTTAAGGGATTAATGTGATCACTGAAGTCTCCTCCATTGGCTATGTCCATATGAGGGAGCCTGGCCTTAGACCGCATCCCATAGAACAGGCGATGGGCTATTGGATTGAGATCTCAAGGTGAAGCTTAAAAACAAAGAGTTGGGATACAGCACTCTGTGATTGCTTATCTCAAAAGGGCAGGTGCATTTGACCTTGGATTATCTGTACAAATGTGTGGGTTTTCTATGAGTATTTGGCCACTGTAAACTATGATTCATCTCAGAACTGGGTTAGAGGAAGGTAGCATGGGACCCCTTCCCCACTTGCCCTTCACTGAGTCCAGTACATTTGGGAAGGATGACTTTTTACACACTTTTGCATGAGTCTCTTTCTAGCTTCTCTCCTGTATTTTGAACATGTTAGCATCTCCAAAATGCAAGATTGTTCAAAAGCCATGGTGTGATGGTTAATATTGATTGTCTACATGACAAGAATGTCTTCTACAAGAAGACAAGTCTCAGAGCATGCCTGTGAGGGTGTCTAGATATGGGTGATTGGGGTGAAAAGAATATTGGTGGCACCATTCCAGGAGTTGAGGTCCAGCACTAGATAAAAGGAAGAGCGCAAACTTAGCATGAGTATTCATTGCTCTTTGCTTGCCGACTGTGGACACATGTGACCAGCTCCTGTCATCATGTCTTCCCCACCTGGATAGACTCTACCCTTAAACTGTGAACCACAGAAACCTTTTTCCTCAAGTTGCTTTTCTCGGGGTATTTTATCACAGCACCTGGAAGGGAAACTGGTACAGAAGAGCTCCGATCTCAGATATATTTTATTGTATTTGAAGATTGAGCTCAGGGTACATGTGTGACATAAACCATGCAATTTAGCATACATCCTTAGCACCTTGGAATATGGTGATATATATTTGCAGGTCCCCACTGCCACCCAAAGCCCTCCAAACAATAATTATTCCAACATCCCTCATGGCATGAATGTCTTGACTTCCCCACCCAGAGGAATAGGCTGGACTTAGATGCTGAGTTTTGTCCTTAAAGAGAATGTTCTCGCCAACAGTGACCTTTGGCTCTGGGATGCTGTGTATAATTTACACATCTGCTAAATTCAAATGCAGTGCACTTCAGTGAGCTGGAACAGGGGCATCCAGATTTCAGTCCCCAAGCAGAGGATTTGCAGCCTGAAAATGTTCCACTTCAGAGACCTTATCTTGTACATCTGTTTACCTTTGCCTCCTCATTGGGATGAGAATCACTTTGCTTCATGCCCTCTTCTCCCCCCATCTGTCTTATCAGATTTCACTCCATCCTGGCCCACATTTGGCCTTAATTTTTATCTGCGTCCTTCCCTGGCCCACAGAGGGAACACAGCTCGTCTTTGATGGAGCCTGTAGGGGGTTTTGATCTTCAGATAGGATCAGGACTTGCTGAGATGGTTAAAATAAATGCATTTCTTAAATAAATTTGCTGGTTTTTTTCTGTTGCATGGAAAGTCTGTCCAAGCTTGCTCCTCCAAAGGCAAAGGGAGGCAGGACTTTTCTGGTATAAGAAGAGCTGCAAGTAGGCCACACAGAAAGGGTGGCTTTCAAGTATTTTGTTAGGGTTGCACTCTTGTGGTTAGGGTTAGCATGAATGCATAGAACTCCACTGATGCACCTTAACTGTGCTAGACTCATCATGGAATGACCAAAGAAGAAAATCACTGCAAATTTAAAAAATGCTACCAGTTGCTGCCTTTAACTCATTCACCCTGCTCACACATACATAGTTGGTGTAAAATATAATTTGTATGTGGGCTTATGTGTATGAGTGTGTAATTGCCATGTCTACCTTATTTGAAATCAGGGTCACTCTTTGGTTGTTTGTGGATGTCTGTGTGAGGCTTGCTGATTTGTGGGCTTCCAAAGTTTCTGTCTCCACCTCTTCTCTCTCAGTTGGAAACTTGAGGTTACATACACAAGCCACCATGTCCAGGTTTATGTGGCCTCTGGGGATTCTAATTCAGGTCCACAGGCTTCTGCCTTGCCCTTTGACCATCTCCCTGTCCTAACTCAGTCTTTAGTATGAAGTTATAGAACAAAGGCCAGACACTTAGCCAAGGTAATAGAGCCCAACTATGTTTTCCTTCAAATACATAAGGGTTTTGAAGGATGTCAAACTGTACACTTAGTGTCCAAAAAGCTACTGCAGGACCTTGTACCCATGCGCATATGCACACACACACACACACACACACACACACCACCACCACCACCACCAACAACAACAACAACAACATTATGGAGCTTGCACATACATACACATGCATATGCTCATAGACACCACCAATAACACAGAGCTTACACACACATGCATATGCACACACATACATGCCATTGCTAACAACAATCATTGTACCTGCATTAAGAACCAAAGGATGATATAAATTGGGTCTTTAAGGATAAATAGGAGTTCATCTCACAAAAAAAAGTAGAAAAAGTTTATTGCAGAGGTAGGAAGGTTGGTAGAGTCCCAGGGCATCCCTCAACCTTTAACTTTAGACTCCATTAAGAAATTCTAAAGGAATAAAGAAGACACAGGGAGTCAAACTTTATGTGTTAACACGGGTGGGAATTTCTGGGCAACGTTAAGTTCTTTCCAAAGGCTGAAGAGTATTGATCTGCTGAGATCAGAGGATACCTTCAACAGAAATGCTGCTGAAAATACCACAGGAAGGAATATGCATTCTGGAGTGCATCCTCTGAGGGGTAGGCTGTCACTGAAAGTGCACCTCAAAAACAAATCCATGAAGATGTCTGCTGGTCCATTACACCTCCAGATACACAGAGCTATCTGATGAGGAGGGGTGGTGTGGGTAAAGGACATATATGGCCTGAAAGGAGGAACTTGGGGGGAGATCATTAAGGGAGACTGTATAACTAGCAGAGATGGGAGAGATGAAAGGGAATAAGAGTCTACTAATGCACACTTCATTAGGAAATTATATAATGACATAAGACATTCATTGTATGCCAATTTTAAACATTAAAAAATTAAAAGAACAAGATAAATCATTTAAATTATACTACATACAGATATGAAATTATAAGACAATATGTTAAAAGTTTTACTTTTTAAAAAACCCCAAATACCCAGATATCATTATTTATAAAGGTCATTACTGCATTAGGGGAATGGCTCAGTGGCTTGCAAGCACAAAGGACTTAAGTTTCAGTGCCCCAAACCCATGCTAAAACAGATATTAAAATTCAATCTGTAGAACCCACTTTTATAAAAATGGTATTATTGGCGAGCATTTATAATCCCAGCACTGAGTAGGCAAAATCAATTCCTGGGCTCACTCACCAGCCAGTTCAGCCTGCAAGTAAAGTTCCAGGCCAGAGAGAGGCCCTGTCTTTCAAAGAAAATTAGGATTGATACTCAAGGCTGTTCCCTATCCTCTGTGCACACATGTGTGCACGAGCGCGTGCACACACACGCATAAACACACACACGTACACACACACACACACACACACACACACACACACACACCAACCTCTACTCATCAGCCCCCGAACTGAACACTTAATTTAAGCTAGAACTAGATAGGAAGTGATCACAGAACCAGTTTCCTTCACTCTCAACCTCTTTCCAGGCAAGGGAATTACCAGATACCTCAAACAGGAAGCAGTGAAGGTCTTTTGAGCTACTTATGTTACATTGCCCTTTAATTATAAGTTAAATGCTGTAAATTAGTATTTTTGCTTCCCACATTGAGTATTCTTTCCAAAAAATACATTTAGCTACTCCTATTTGTCCAACTGATTTGGACAAGTAGACTTAAATTGGCCAAATATTTTATCATACCCTTTATGTTAATTATGTGTTCTTCAAATTTAAAACAAAACTATTTCATTTTTAATTTTTAAAACTTTTAATTTTTAAAAATATTTTCTAAATTATGTGCATATGGGGAGCATATATGCAACCAAGTGCAATGGTACTCAGAGGCCAGGGCATCAGATCCCCTAGAGCTGAAGTCCTAGTTGGTTGTGAGCTGCCTGGTAATAGCTGTGTGCTGGGAACCAGGGTCAGATCCTCTGCAACAGCAGATGAGCTCTTAAGCATTGCGCATATCTCTACCTCTCCACCTTTCACTGTCTTTTGAAAATGTCATAGTGTTGAAGAACCAGCAAACACATGGCACATTCCCACTTGGGTAAACCATATCGCTAGGAGTTAATGTGTTTCTGGAACTTCCTTAGAACTGTTACAACCCATTACAGGCAAAATATTGGTTTATGAAAAATTAATAAGGCCAGGGGAAAACAGAATTCAGTATCTACATTAGCTATTTACACCAAAAGAAAACAGCCAGAATTAATTATGCCACATGCAACATTCTAATGGGGTTTTCATTAACTGTATACCATTATGGAAACTAAGCAAGGATTATTCAAAGAATAATGCCAATGGCTGTTATTGTTTCAGAGATTAAATTAGTTAATGGGTTACATATTCAAATCTGATGCAAAGGTTAATCGATGTACAGTAATCATTATATTAAGCCCTTTATCATTCTAAGACATAAACACCCTAAAATTACTGATGCTTTCCCAGGGGAAGGAAGAAGCATTTATTTGGGCCTTTCTAATGTTTCTTTGATGTGCATGTGATATGAAGACAATTGGAACCCTGGATGTTGTTAATCATTCTCTGTTATTTTTGAGAGTAAGTTTCACTACCTGAGATATTATATTTGCTTTTATTCTATGGTACATACTAAGTGCGCTCTCTCTCTCTCTCTCTCTCTCTCTCTCTCTCTCTCTCTCTCAAATTGTGTGTGTGTGTGTGTGAACATTTCTGGGAAGCATTTTTAAGTAACTGTTCCCATTTACTTTTTTAAGAGATTCAGAGATGAAATATATTTTCTCTTAAGGAGGCAATTCAAGATGTTGGGCTCCTCCAGTCCAGAAAAATAGCCAGAACATCCCAAAATATTATATGATATGTTATGTGATAGTATATAGAATTTAAAAAGGAGACATGGGGAGCCTCTTCAGGCAGCTTTTGAGACTCTTCACTGTTTTAAGGGCCAGCCATATTCCAAGACTATGATGGGGAGGTAGAGAGAAAGAGTGAGAACCTCAGGTCATAGTCCAGACCTGCTAGACTGCAGCCTGCATGGAAAACACTGGACAACACATAGCATAGCGGCGTGTGAAATGCCTAGCTCTGGATCACCCTTTCTATGTGTGGGCTCTTGTATCCCTGAAGTCTAAACAGTAGGAAATAAAAGTGATTTCCATTGCTTCTGCTGCAGCTCAGTTCCAGACATTTCATCATTTCTACTCCACCACCACACCCATTGGCTCACAGATTTGAATAGTGAGTCAAAAAGTGTGAGGCAATATTTTTTAAAAATCATATCATCAGAGGATGGAGAGATAGCTCAGTCAATAAGGTCTTTGCCATGTAAGCACTGAGGACCTGAGTTCAATCCTCAGAACCCACAAAAAAAGAAAAACCAGGCATGATAGCACTAGCCTAATCAGTAGCCCCAAGCCAGTCAAAAATGACATCTGAGGCTGTCCTCTGATATTCACATATCTCTCTCTCTCTCTCTCTCTCTCTCTCTCTCTCTCTCTCTCTCTCTCTCTCTCTCACTCTCTCTCTCTCTCTCTCTCTCACACACACACACACACACACACACACACACACACTACCCCCACCACCACCAACAAAACCATGTCTGTAGATTTTTCATTGATTTTTTAAATGAAAAACTAAATAAATTTTGATCAGTATTGATAAAATAATGTCTTTTGAAAGATTTAGTGTCAGCTTTCTGAGTAGAGGTTAGGGTATATCTAGACAAGGTTGCTGGTAATGTGACTTCAAACAGTGGGAGGATATTACAAAGTATTACAAAATTGAAGAGAGGTGGATATCATATATTTTAGCCTCTGCAGCCCTCAGGCTTCTCTTGCCAGTCCCTACTCCCTGTCAATAGTACAAAGTAGCTATACACTGTGCTTATATAAGTGAACATGACTATGAGCCAATAAAACTTTATTAATAGACACTGAAACAAGTTTAAGACCAGTTCACTGTCCAAAAATGGTATTCTGTTCATTTCTTTTCAATTGTGTAAAACTGAGTCTTAGCATGCAGAGCATAATAAAAATTGGTGGTAGCCAGATTTACCTGAAGATGATATAATTTGTTGACATCCAATTTTGAAAATATTAAACTTCAATTTGAAGAGTTTTTTTGAAATCATTTGCAGTTAGCTCCACAAATCAATGTGACTGTCAGCAAGATCCTTAATCTTTGTTTCTGTATCCTTATCTGTTAAATGGGTATAATTATATAAATTATATATAAATATAGTGCCATATTATATTGAGACAGGATTTCACTATGTATCCCATTCCTGCCTAGAATTCATGATCCTCCTGCCTCAACCTTCCAAGTGTTGAGATTATAGGTACCTGCCACCATGCCTAGCTAATAGTTCCTACATTACAGGTTTTTAAGGGCAGATGATAGTTCAAAACGTAATTGGAATTTCTTGATGGTTCACTGAGAAATTTCTGGGTGCTGGGGAACTAGTTCAGTTGGTAATATGCTCTCTGGGCAAAAATGAGGTTTATAATACCAGCACTAGGACAGGGGGATTCTTCGATGAGTCAGGCATCCAGCCCAGCCTTCTTGTTGAGCTCCAGGCCAGTAAGACACCCTTTCTGCACAGTTAAAAACATGCAGCGAATGGAACACTGCCCAATGTTGACCTCTGACCTATACATACTTGTGCATACAGGTACAGCATGTATGTACACACACACACACACACACACACACACACACACACACACACACAAAACAAAACTTTTGAAATTATTGTTGGTAATCTTAATCTTATATCGAGTTAAGTATTTTCTCTTAAAGCTACAGGAAGCCTAAAATTTGGTAAGAGTGAGCTTCTTGAAATTTTATACAAATAATAAAGGAGAAAATTATAAACAGGTTCTTGGAACTACTCTTGTAACTTTTATGCAAAGCCTAAAACTGTGCCAAATTAAGAAGTGAGAAGAAAGATAAGAAATGATGCATTTCTTTATGAATATTATGAACATCAAAACTTGGAAAAATAAATTAGGTTGAAGGATTATTTACAGAATAGATTTGCTTCAGGGCCCCTTTAAATATGGAAATCTCCCAGTACAATTAAAACACGTTTCGATTTATAAGAATTATATATACACGCAACATTTCCCAGTGACATCTGTGCCCAAATAAATGGAAATATCCCTGTACTGGGAGCTCTATTGTAGCCCTTCAGAAAAGCGCATCTTTTAGGCTGGTATAAGAACATTATGCTTCTAGAAGACCAACATATTAGCTTTAGTTAGGTTAGCTTAATGCTAGTCTGATGTTCAAAACTGTATGACTTTAGAAGCATCTACAGCTCTTTGTGGCTTTGGATTCCTTTGTCAATTAGAAACAATGTATTCTCTTAGAGACTTAATGGGAACAGCCTAAACCTTTGAGTCTAGCAGAGGTTTGAAGCTGGTAAGGCAAGACCTGTGAGGACAAGGTGTCTCATTGATCCTCAAGAGAGGATCAGTGAGGAGACTGTTTTGTGCACTAGCTTGCTGGGATCTAACAAGGCATCACAGACAGAAATAATTATTTTCAAAATTCTGAAGGCTAACAGCAAAAGAGTAAGGTGTTGGTGGGTTGGAGTCTTCTGAGGACCCCTTTCTTAGCTTGTGAAGATGGCTGCCATCTTTGTGCATTCATCTGGTCTTCCCTCTTGGCAAGACTGTATCCGAATTGCCTCTTAGGAGACCAGCACTCTTGTTCCACGAAGGTCTACCTCATTTAACTCAACTGTGATATTTGAATATCATCGCTTGGAATGTCAGGCTCTGAACTCCTGAGGCTTAGGACTGGACCACAAGGGTTTCTGGGACATGCAATCTCTTCCATAACAGAGGTTAGGGCTACACACCTCTCCCTCAGGTAGGAAATCTCAGAGGGTCCTCTCAAGGATTATATAGTTCGTAACTGCATAGCTGCCCACCTCCCCAGTTCACTGAGTAAGTGGCACTAGAAGGGGCTGCTCTTGCCCAGGTTGCCGAGCAGGACAACTACCTATTATGTGTTAGATGAGAAGGACAAAAATAATATTGCATTTTGTTCCTAGAAGTGCTTTCCTGGCACTCAGGAAGCCTGGGGTTCAATCCTCAGCAGCTAAGAAACTGGGTGTAGTAGCATGTGCCTGTAATCCCTCCCAGCGCTTGAAAGCTAGAGGCAGGAAGATCAGGAGTTCAGAGTCATTCTTGGCTACATAGTGAGTTGGAGGAGAGCCTAGTCCACATGAGGCTGTTTCTCAACAGAAAAAAAAAAAAAAAAAAGAAAGAAAGCAGGAGAAAAAATCTTTAGAACAGATCTCTCAAGCCAAGTGGACACTTCCAACCCTGTGTGTATCCCTATATGGCTGCTGTTTGTTTGGTTATGTAAATGTCTGAACCTCTGGATTAGAACCCCTTGGGGTAATGTCTGGAAGGAGACCTCATTTCCTACTCACCCCAGATTGTTTTAGATTCCATAATGGATTAGAGTCCAGTGCTGCATAGAAAGAAGTTGGCAGATTTCTGTTTCAGCACGGTGCCCATTTCTCAGGTGCCAATAGCTAGCTGGGTTATTCACTTAGGATCATTTTCCTACTTTTAAGCTAATTTTTAAAGCTTTTAAAAAACCACTCAGTAATAACAGAAGCAAGAGGCAAGCATTTCCATTGGTGAAGTGAATAATTATTGGAGCCCAAATACCCTGCTTTTCCTCCAGAATTTGCCTGACTGACAATAAGGTTTCTGGGGGAAAAATACATAGGTGTTTTTGCCTTTAAAAAAATGTAAAGGAACTATACTACCTGGCCTTCTTAACTGGGGGTAAGTTAAAGGCATATGAATATTCCTTGACAATGTAGAATAGGAGGTTCTTTTTCTGTATCTGGAGTTTGGCTCAGTGGGAAAACTACTTACCTTGGAAGACCTCACTTCAGTCCTCAGACTCCATGGTTTGTTTTTAACCAAACCAGGCACAGTGGTGTGTGCTTATAGTCTCTGTAATGTCATAGTGGAGACTGGAAGACTTCTGTGACTCTCAGCCAACTAGCCTAGGCTACTGGCCATGCTCCAGGACAGTGAGAGAACTTGTCTCATGTTTTTAAAAAACATAGTGGATGGTGCCTGAGAAACAACTCCCAGTGTTCACTGTTTTTCCTCTGGCCTCCACGCACACCTCACACATGTGAGCACACATACATACACATTTCTTTCCTTTAATTTTTTTCCTATAATGTATGTTGATGATGTTTTCCCCTCTCCCAACTCCTCCAGATCCTTTCCTCGTCCCCACCCAGACCAATTCCGAACATTTCCGGCATTGTTGAACTACTAAGCTTTGTCGGCCTTGCCAGTCTTGCCTGCTGCAGACAAGAGAAAAAGATTCTTGCCAGCCATAATTATAGTTAATGAAAATTGTCCTGAAATAGGTTATTAATTTTATTAATCCCAGTGAATCATACAATTGATCACATAGGCTCAGGTTGGTACTCAGAACCATTTTTTATTGTGTTTGTGTGTTTGTCTTTGTCCCTGACCATGTGAATTTTAGAAAGGGTAGTATGCTAGGTGTTTTCAAAAAAAAATGCAAGAAGTTCCACAGATAGCCTCCAGAACTAGCAAGTCACTCGGCACATTGTAGACACTTAAAAATCCCTGCACACTGAACACTGATCCTTACAGCCCCATCTTTTCCCAAATGATCCAAGGAACAGGCTGAGCTCAGCCCTTGGCCTTCCTCTCACACTCCTTGTTATTTCACTAGGTGAGCAACAGGAGAAAATGCATGAGGAGCCCAGCAGAGAACTCTGCTTGAGTGACTTGACTAGCATGGTGGAGGTTTGTCTATAACCCCCAAATTATGGGTGAGGGCAGCTGGATCCCATGAGCTAACTGCCAGCCACCTTGCCTAGTCTACAGGGGCAAGTTCCAGGTCAGCGAGATGCCCAATTAGTTGGGCAACTGTAAACAACGACCCCCATATCTTGTCCTAGCCTAGAAATCCAAATCAAGTTGTTCAGCCTATTAACAAGCACTTTTTCCCATGTACTCCCATGCTTGTACCAACACACACACACACACACACACACACACACACACACACACACACACACATACACACACACACACATACACAACCTGGAGGAAAGGTAGAATAGATGAGTGTCTTAGAGATAACTTGAGAGTGTATTTGAGCGCCAAGCAAATGAATTCCCAGCCATGAACATCAGAAAGTAGAAGGTACCTCTGAGAGAGACGAGTTGGAAAAAGCACTATTTTTAGCAAAGAAAATAAAAATAGATCATGAAAAAAAATTGTTCTAATTTTCCTCCACTCATTAGTCCCTGCCTAGGGTCAGGTATCTCACTGGTGCCAGGAGTAAACTGACAAGCATGATTTGGCCCTGCTTGGGGGGTTCTGCGGGGAAAACCATATGTAAATAGGGGAAAGATCTGCCAGGGAATTAAAATGAATATGATAAGATGTGAGAGAGTAATTAATTCAGACCTGAGGAGTGGGACTGGAAGAGGTCACTTTTAAACTATGCAGAAGGGAAACAGGAAAAGACAACTTCTAAAAGAGCTGCACCATATGCAATTACTAATGTTCAATCCTGTCAGAGGCAGAATGGCTAGTTCCATCTGATTTAACTCAGGGTTAGGGCAAAGAGAGCATAGAGATCTCCCTCCCTAACAACTCATCAATTGGCAGCAACGTGCCAGGAGCCAGGTTCAGAATGATTCTGGACACTCCAGGACAATACAGACGAATAGGTGACATTAAAACTCATTAGTGATGTCTGCCCTGGCTACAGAGCGGTTAGGTAAGAGTGTAGTTTAGGCCCATTGTTACTCTCCATGTACACAGAGTTTAATAAGCCAAGGAAGATCATGTGTAAGATACGCTGTGGCTGTAGATGCTGGTTCACAGTAGTTGCATGGTCTCTATTAGAGGTTGGAAAAAGACAGAATTCAAGGAACTCTGAGAGGCTTTGTATGTGCTGTGTTGGGAAGTGTTCCAATGATTTTGTAAACAGTCTTTATAGGGCTGGTTGGACCCTATTAACTACTTGACCTACTTTTAAAACAAATATGCATTAGCAAACCTTCTCCCTGAGATGCATGGAGGCTGCCCCATTCCTCTCTGCTGCTTTGTTATTATTGAATCCAAGGCTTTCCTTTAAACAAAGGTCACAAAATGGGAAGATAACTCACTATAAGCACTTTGCAAATTAAATTAGTGGATGTTTTTAGGTAAAATAAAACCCAGGTCTTATGACCAAGCATAGATTTTGTTTTACAAAAGGTCAAAGTCATTGCATAAAGATTGTTTCGTTTTGTTCTGTTTTACTACTAAGAGAGCACTCAAAGGAGTGAATGCAGCTTGACTTCTCAGGACCCACAGCTCAAAAAGAATGAGAGAGCTTCATTATGCCCTGCCAGGGTTTAGCTTTCTATTCCGAATCTGTGTTGGGTCCCAGTGGAATTCTACAGACTGTACTGAGGATATTGAAACTTGACCCAGGGGCTTTAACAGCAGATACTGAAATGGCCTTTAGCTGTGTTTTGGCTAAAATTAGATGGTCTTCCTTTTTTGAAATTCTGGCACAAGAAACCTCAGGCTTGTTGTAAAGGTTGATTTTTAACCAGGGATGTGCAAGAGAGAGTGGTGGGGAATTGTCTCAAAATCCATTCCAGCAGGATCCTTATGTTGGAGATTGAGAAATGTAGCTTTCTCTGCATCCTATAGTAACCTACATTTCTCTGTAAGATTTTTAGCAACGAGCAAACACAGGACAGATACCCACCCATGGGAAGTGCTTTACAGAGGACTTGTTGCTGGGACAACTGCCTGTTCTGGTGTGTAGTTCACCTCTCAGTGACCGATTTTATAGCTCACCCCTCCTCACTGGGGTTATCTGCTCTTAATTTTCTTGCCAGTCACCTATTGCAACCAGAAATGTTTATGGAAAGCTAGTTAGACCATGGCATATCTCTTGTATGATGATAAACTTAATAAAGTAAAAAGGAGAAGTTGAATTCAATTCAGCAGAAGTTGATCATGACAAGGGCCCACCCAAGTTCTTAATGTACTGACTCTCAAGCTATGCCAGTTGGGTTCATTTTTATGCCAGGACTATTCTGAGTGCCAAGGAAAAGGAGGGATAGATGACTCTTCTCCAAGTACAAGCATAAAATAGGTGTGATGTATTCAAGCTACTTTGCTGAGTGACAGGAATAGCATTAATAGAGATGGCGACTGGAGGAGGAAGAGATGGGTTTAATGTTTTAATGAAATCTTTGTGTTTTTTTTGGGGGGGGCAGGGAGAAAGCTCAGTTGGTGAAATATATGTCATAAAAGCATGAAAAGGGCTTAGTTCAGATCCCCAGAATCCACATAAGAAGCTCAGTGTTCTTCTAGTCAGCCTACCTGAATTAGTTATCTCAGGTTCCATAAGAGACTTCATCAAAAAAATAAGTTGGAGAACAATAGAAGATATTTGATGTTGATTGCTGACCAACACACATATACACATATACACATACACACACACACACACACACACAGAGAGAGAGAGAGAGAGAGAGAGAGAGAGAGAGAGAGAGAGAGAGAGAGAGAGAGAGAGAGAGAAGGGGGAGCTTTGTTTTAACCTGAAAATTATTTTCAAACTCTAGAGAAGCACAGAGGGAAGATGGGCACGGGTTTGAAGGAGAATTGTTAGAATCTCTCCAATGTATCATATATCAAGTTAGAACATGAAGGGGTTGGGCAGTGCACAGGGCAGGCAGGAACATCAGCTTTATTGTCTCTGGAACCCAAATGACTCTTGGGAGTTTTAACTACATGTCGGTTGACCTTGGTGGCATGTAGGACGTGATGATAGACCCCTTCCACAGGGTGGCCTTGCTCCTGAGATAGGCTTCTTTTCATGGAAGACAGCATTCAGCTGCAGTATCAAAATAAGGGAGGAAAGCTGACCCTGCCAGCCAGGGAAGTCAACAGAAATCACAGGGAGGTATTTCCAGCGCCCCTCAGGGGTTTACCACATCTGCCCCAAGCCCTGCTCCTTCCCTCCAGTCTTTGAGCTTGACATTAACAGCAGTAGCAGAGGCAAATTAACACTCAAAAGAGGCCTCAGGCCAATCATCCTTGATGTGAGTGGGTAGTTCAAAGCATGGCACAGGAGTAGGAGATGTCTCAGGACTCCACCATTCCTCTCTGCTGTAAATTTCCATTTTACAAGCATAAGGCAGCTGCCCTGTCCTTTACATCAGGTGGAGGCAAAGCCTCACTGCAGTGCCTGGCTGTCTGCAGGTCAGTTAAGCCAACTCTGCAGCAGGAGGCAGGGAGCTCCTGGGATGCAACCTGAAGCAAGTAGGCCAGCAGTCATCTCCCACAGTGCTGGGCGTGCAGCCAGGATGGGCCATAGCAAAAACATAGCCGGCCTTTTTTCTGCCTTGCCTTCCTCCCATCCTTCCCCTAAAGAAGTCATCCACCAGGACAAAAGTTTAGGACAGGGGTAGGAAAAGTTGCCTCTAAACAAATCAATAGGTGTATTTCCCATTTGTGGAGTAATTATTACACGATAGCCCTTGCTATGGACGCCTTTTGAAGGTAGGTATATTTATCCCTGTTTCTCAGATAGGAATGGTGAGGCCCAGAGAGGCACAATGACTTATAAAGACTGCATAGCAAAGGGGTGTTTCAGTCCAGTTTACTGTCTGGTTATTATTGATATTTTAAAAGTTTGTTTAAATTTGCATATATTAATTATATATGATAAAGGCTTCCATTATGACATTTCATGTCAGTTCCTCCATTATCTTCTCTTTTTCTCCTCCCACTCATACTAATTACCTTCCAAAGTGTCTCTTGCACTTTCTTTTTTGGGGGTTGGGATCAGATGCATTTACCTGGAGATGCTTACAGGGGCATGGGTAATGGGTTTGCTGCTATTTCTTAAGATCCCTTTTGAGAATGCCATATCACTCCCATTGCTATATGAAAGTGGGCTGTACAGCATTAACCAGACCCTTTAGGTAACCCTCATGTGAAATGGCATGGCATGCATTTGGTGGGCTATGGAAGTGGGTGGGTTTCCTCTGGGCTCTTGGGCCTTCTATGCTCAGAGGTGTGGCTGTGTTTTCATTTCCCTGCCTTTCTTGTTTATGTTACCATGCTCTCAGATATAGTGTGCTGTCCCCAAACCAGACACCATCTCTTTCTCTCTCTCTTTCTCTCTCTTGTAGGCACGGTGCTGTTGTGCCAGGCCAACCAGGAGGGATCTTCCATGTACAGTGGCCCCAGTTCACTTGTATATACTTCCGCAAGTAAGCCCACAGTTGTGGCTCTTTTTGTTTTGTGCTATGTATATATGAGTCCACTCACCTCCTTGCCATGTATGTCTCTACCCCTCCTTTAATGTCCTTCAAGGTTTCCTCTCCATAGGGTGGAGTGGAGTTTCATAAACATGTCTGTTTCTTCATTGCCTTAGTATCTAAGTCTCTGTTTGCTCCCATTCGTAGTAATCCCACATCCCTGATATGTACGAGCCATCCTTCATTAAACTTGTCATGACTGACTGCCATGATGGGATTTGGACATTGGTTGTTGGGGAAGGTTGTGGGAGGAAGGGAAACGAGGCCATTGCCTACATTTATCATAGCTCTGCAAATTAATGGTAAAGAATTTTAAATGTGCAAGCCACCCAAAAGTGCCCCATAGCCTAGCAGATGTCTTGATCTGTCTCTTTGTATATGGAAGGTTCACCGTGGAAAATATGGCCAGCTTATGGCTAGTTTGCAAGGCTTTCAAGTCCAAAGTAAAGGGAGATACATTAAGGTTTTTCCAATTTAACTGGAAGGCAGCAATACAAAAATGTTCTGATTAAATTGTGTGTGTGTGTGTGTGTGTATAGATAGATAGACAGAAAGATAGATAGACATATAGATAGACATATAGATAGACACATAGATATATATGTAAATATGGCTACAGAGAGGCAGTGGCAGGAAAGAAAACATAAGCTTGAAGAAAAGGCCTGGGGAGCACCATACCTGGTCTCCAGAGCAGACTGGAACTCTAAAGGAACCTGGGCCCTTTGGGTCTCCTCCTCCTTAGCCTGTGCTCTTTATTTGTTATCTAATGCAGGTACTCTATGTAGTTCTGGGAGATTCCCTTAGTTGTCAAATGTGTCCTCTTCAGTGTTGGTGCCCAAAAGTTAGTCTGCAGGTTCTTGGAAAGGTCACTGGCTTCAAAACAGGGTAAAGAAGGGTATAGTTGAAGTGGAGGTTCATGATAGTCACAAAAATGAAAGGAAGGAGAATCATCACTGCTGGGGAAAACCCGACACCTCAATTCCTAAAATGTGAGAGTGGGACAAACTAGATAGGTCACCTGAGGTCCAAACTGTAGTGGTGACAGCCCTGGGACATACTGGGTGTGTAAGAGGTGGAATAAGCAGCTATTGCATGTTCAAATCCAGTTTTGAATTGGTTAAATGAGGGGTGTATATTTCTATGCCCCAAGAAATTCTAACCCTGATGAAAAGTCGTTCTTTCTAAATGGAGGCAAATTGTCCCTTGTGAGTCTGTAAATACTAGCCTTCTCCATGCCTGCTCCAGGTAGGTACTATACTGCTTGTTTTACAGGGGAGGAAGTGGAGAGCTCTGAGGACAGTGACTCACCTGGAGCCAGGGAGTTACTCAACATTCACAGGCATTTACAGACATATTTGGTTCTTTCCACTCTCCTGCCCTTCCTGTTTCTACTCTATTATCTGGAGAAGAGTTGGTGCACAGTGTTAGTATTGGTCTACAGAACTCCCAGAACAAACGCTCCACATATGCATTCTATAGGACAGTGTGGGCAGGTCTCAGAGGCACTAATTATTTGAATTCATCATGTTAATTAGCCACATGGGACAAATAGTCAGTTAACATATTGGACAGAATGGCTCTGTATACTAGTGTGATAGGCTTCCATCTTATTTACAGAAGTGAACCAGACACACCTCAGAAAGTATTCACTTGGATCTGTCTAGCTGTTGTAAAGCAAATTGGGGGGGGCATGTTTTATATATCAGATAGAGAAATATCACACAAACTTTCTGACAAAATAATGGGGGAAATGTCAGGAGTTAGCAAACAAAAGTCACAGGCCAGACACCATCCTTACCCACTTTATAAGAATTGTAAAACCAAACTGAGTGGAAAATGTCTATTATTGCCAGGTGTGATGGCACATGGTCCCAACACTAGGGAACTAAGGAGGCAGGGGAGTCCTGAGTTTGATACCAGCCAGGCTTACAGCTACATAGTAAGAACTTGTCTTCAAAATAAAAGGAAGAAAATGTGCATTTTATATTTCTATTATTTAAATGTATATTCTTCATAGGTAGCTGATATTCTAAACTATTACAAATTGTCTCTCTACAGAAACAGTGTCTAAGTACTCATGCAAAGGGTCTTTTTCGGTGCTAAGAGTATGTGTGACACTCACCTGTATGATTGCACAAGCTTAGCTAGTTCCTATTTTAGGTCACATCAGTCATCTCCCCTACATGTTTTCAACTTCTTATTGTCACAGATCGGCCGTGTGACCTTTAGAAATTATGCTAATGCCCTCCTTGTATGCTATTGTTTAATTATATTTTAATCTGTTGCCCCAGTTGTTGAATATTTAGGTTCATAGCAATTATTTTCAAATATATTAAAATCAATGCCCTTTTCTACAGCAGTCTTAAAGGAAGCAATTAATAGCTAATTTCATTTTTTTTAATTTTTAAAAAGGCACAACCTAGTTTCTTCCACTAAGATTCTTCTGTGGGTATTTATCGTAAGCAGTGGTCCTGGGATTGGCAATCTGGGTGAGTGTTTTATCAGAGTGAGGAACTCCACTAGTGGCGTGGAGAGGTTATCCACGACCCTTGGGCACACTGCCCAGGCTTCCTTTCTCCTTCATTGCTTTTTGATCCAGCTGTTTGCAGAGAGCTGACGTCTTGGCAAGATTCATCTGGGTTTTCCTTTTCTTACCAGGTGAAAACACCCTCTCTAGAACACAGCTGCAGCTCTGCCCAAACCATCAAGCCAATGCGTGCAGGGTCCTTTTCTATCAGGTCGAGTTGGTATATGGTGGAGCACTTCATCCAATCTCGTTTCTGAGATCTGAATGATGCAGATTCTTTCTCTAGGAAACCTGCCTTCTTTTTTCAATGGTGGGGGTCCCTTACTTCTAAACAATGTTTCAGGATATAATTTTTGAAGATGCGCATATTTCTCATTTTTACTGACAGTTACATTCCTGGAAAAAATGTATATAACAGTTAGACTCTGTGAATTATTCTTATGCAAGCTGACCTCTGATATTACTCATTAATTTGAGGGTTCTTTCTATTTTTATTATTTAAAACAATTTTCAAATTTAATTATACTTTGATCATGGTCTTCCCCTCCCCCAGGTCCTTCTAGACCCTCTTTTCCTCCCTATCTACCCAACTTTAAGTTCTTTCTCAAAAAAAAAAAAAAAAAACAGAAAAGAAAAAGCAAAACCCCAATACCACAACAAACTTTCCCCAAACCAAGAAAACAACATGAATAGAAAACAAAACAAAAGAACAAAAACTGTAACCAAATAAAAGTCTGCACACAAATAATCCTGTAGAAGCCATTATATACTGGTCAACTACTCCTGACCGTGAGGCGTGTCCTGGAGTGGTTGTCACTCTATTGGAGAAAACATGTTTTCCTACTCCTAACAGGTGTAAATAAAGGTTGATAACCTTTACCCTAGTGGCTGGGTTCTCATTCACTGAGTCATCTATTCATTCATTTTTAATATAACAAAATAAAATATAACATGATTAAACAAAAACTATGATATCAAAGTTTGATAGGAAAGACCAACAAAAGGGAAAGAGCCTAAGAGAAGGCAGAAGAAGAATCAGAAACCCACTCAATCACACACCCAGAGGAATCCAATAAAAACAACAAACTGGAAGCCATCTGTCTGTCTGTCTATCTATAGGTATAGATGATCTTGTGCAGAGCCATACAGGCCAGGTACATGCTACTTCAATCTCTTTGGGATTATATGAGCTTTGTTCATGTTGATTTAGAGGCCCTTGTTTCCTTGTTCTTCACCTTCTCTGGCTCTTACACTCTTTCTGCCTCCTCTTTCATGGGGTTCCCTGAGGTCTGAGGGGAAGGATGTGATGGAGATAACCCTTTTAGTGCTGAGTGTTCCAAAATCTCAGCATAATGTCTTTATGTGGGTACCAATATTCCCCTCTGCTGCAGGAGGGAGCTTTTCTGATGATGGCTGAATAAGGCACTGATCTATGAGTCTAGCAGATGTCATTAGGAGTTGTTTGATCACTGGCTTTGTTGTTGTTGTAAGACCAAAATTATTTAGTTTACCCTAGGTCCCTGGGCTACCTAGTCTCAGGTTATCTGTCACCTATTCAGTACTGGGTAAGGGTTCCATCTCGTGGAGTGGTCCTTAATTTAAATCAGTTGTAGATTACTCCCACAAGCTTTTTGGCACCACTGCTCTAGCATATCTTGCAGACAGTACACTATATTAGATCAAAGCATCTGTGGCTGGCTGGGTGTTATGTTTCTTCTCTGGTAGCATACAGAGTATCTTCCTGTACCAAATACACTAGAACACAGGGGTAGAGGCTCTATGTAGGCACCAGGTCAACATTTCCATGTCCCATGAGTTGTGTGGGTATTGTTTTCAGCAATGGAGCCTTGCTGTCAGTTTGTGGAGAGCAACCCATATATAGTCTTGGAAGCAGCCTGGGTTGTTTGGAGATTCCCAAGGTGCCTCTTTGGCCAGCAACTCAGTTAGATATAACCCAATGCCAGTACTGGAAGCTTCTTTGGTAACGAGAGATGGCCAGTTGGGACTCTGTATCTCCCATTACTTGACGATTTCATTTAGATTGCCTTCATATATGTATATATTTTAGGAAGTTTCTACTGTATTAAGTTTCCATACTACCCCTCAAATTCCCCTAATTTTAGCTGTCTCTCCATGTGTTCCCTCTCACAACCTTCTCTGTCTCCTCCCCTCTTGATATTCATGCTCCAGCACCTGCCCTGGTCCATCCATAATTATCTGCTCTATTCCCTTCCCCAAAGAGATCTATCTGTTCCCTCTAGTTCCCTACCCTATGTGGTTCTACACATTATATCTTTATTTTAATTGACTTAACATATTATCCACATAAAATCAAATACTTACCATACTTGTCTTTCTGGGTCTGGGATACCTCATTCAGGATGATTTTTTTTTCTAGTTCCATCAATTTGCCTGCAAATTTCATGTCATTTTTTAAATGGCTGCCGAATACATCATTGTATAAATGTATCATATTTTCTTTATTCTTCTGTGGAGGGACATCTGGCTATTGTGAATAGAGCAGCAATGAAAATAGTTGAGCAAGTATCTTTGGGGTAGGATGAAACATCCTTTGGGGATATGCCAAAGAGTAGTATAGCTGTATCTTGAGGTAGATCAATTCCCATCTTCCTGAGGAACTGCCTCCACAGTGGCTATATGAGTTTTCACTTCCACCAACAGTCTATGAGTATTTACTACACATCTTCATCAGTGTAAGCTGCAACTTGTTTAGACTATCTTAGCCACTCTGATAGAAGACAAAATCTCAAAGTAGTTTTGATTTGCATTTCCTTGATTGCTAAGGATGTTTAACATTTCTTTAAGTGTTTCTTAGATCATTTGAGTTTCCCCCAGTTTCAAGGTGTACTACAGATATAGTAATAAAAACAACATGGTGCTGGCACAAGAACAGACATGTTTGTTGGTCAACGGAATCGAATCGAAGACCCAGACATATATTCACACACCTATAGACACCTGATTTTTATAAAGAGGCTATAAATATACAATGGAACAAAAAAGGATGACATCATTAACAACTGGTACTGGTCAAACTGGATGTTAACATGTAGAAGAATTAGATCCATACTTATCACCCTGAACAAAACTGAAGAAAACCAGACACACTGAACCAGACAGAAGAGAAAACAAGGAATAGCCTTGAACACATTAGCACAGGAAAAGACTTTCTGAACAGAATACCAATAATGCAGGCACTAAGAACAATGATCAATAAATGAGACCTCATGGAACTGAGAAATTTCTGCACAGCAAAGGACACCATTATTTGGACAAAGGGGCCTATAGAATGGGTAAATATTTTTACCAACTACACATCTGATAGAGGGCTAATATCAAAAATATACAAAGAGCTCAAGAAACTAGATATCAAAAAAACCAAATAATCCAATTAAAAATGAGGTACAGATCTAAACAGAATTCTCAAAAGAGTTTCTCTCCATTTTTAAATTAGCCTTAAATGTTTTCAAATTAAATTGTCCATATTCTTAGCCAATAGATAATCATCTGTAAATAACACCCATACATGCAGTAGGGGAGATGGCTTTTAAGGGAACCCTGCTGGATGAGGCTGTAATGAAAATAATTCCAACTGAAGTCATCTGCTTCTTAAGATGCACTTTTGCATAATGTTTCCCCTACTAAGTAAATCTTCCTGATGGGCCCTAAGCTACACAACAGCATTAAGAGGGAAATTTTTCACTTGGGACTGCCTGTCAGTACAACCCTTCCCGTCTGACCATACACTTTATGCTGACTGAAAAGTGTCATAGGACATTGTATAGCCTTCCATATGCCCAAATAAGCCACTCTCAGAAAACAGATACACTTTATACATGCTATAGCAAAATTAAAGTCTTAGCAAAACATCCGGAATTTAGGTAGGATGTGTTCCTACAGATGTAACATGTTTACTAAGAATGTTATTGCACATGATGTGAGCCATAAAATCCTTTCAGAGAAGCTTTGAGATGGGTGGGGCAGGGCTGATGACCAACTCGATGCCTACCCCATCTTGATATGCTGCTAGATAACACCAAGTTCAGCTTCATGCAGAAGAAAAAGGACAGATAGCTCAAAGTGCTAAAGATGAAAGTAATGCTGTAGGGAAGGCCATCACCACATCCAGAAAGGAGAACCCACTCCTGATTTGAGTGAGCAAGTGGAGTCATGGCTCCTGGTTGACTCTTGTATATGACAGCAAATGCTATCAGCTTTGTTTTCTTGTGAGATTATAAATAGATTTTTTTAAACTGGAATTTCACATGTGGTCCTGGGAAGCAGGAAGCAAACCCACACATGCCTTGAACAACATCCTTCTACAAACCTGTAGAGTATCTATGTGGACTCCTAGATCATTCTCTTTTTCTCCCATGTTATTTTGAGGCCTATACTCTGCAATTGGTGAGGAAAGCATTAGTCCTGTGATTTCATATAGAGACAAATGCTCACATACATGTTATGCACCTATTCTATACCATCATGTTTGCGTTTCTCTAACATGCTGTGAGCATCACACCTCTGGGGGCCTCTTTGGTATTGTCAAGCTCTTTCATGGAGTATATAGTGCATCACTCAGATCCTGATACACCAAGCCATGCTTTCCACGTCCCCCACCAATTGTGGTAGACATATTCGTAGCAGCCTTACACAAGCCTTACACATGCTTCAGAGGCCTCATCTGTAGCCCCAGTCATGGGATTCTGAGCCCATCTCAACATGCTCCTCTGCAATGACATGTTTTGGGTCTTATCAGTGTTGCAGATTATACAGATGAAAGAAAACATCTCCCTTTGTTCTCTTTTGCATAGTTTCTTCCTCATTATAAATACCATCTTTCATACATTTATTTACCAATTGTATTTATCCTGTTATGAATTCCAATTCTTTTATTGTTCATTATTGCTGTTTGTGACAAGCATTGATATTAATTGTATATCTATTTTACATATGTTACTCATATGCTATTACATATTTTTAATTGTATAGGCAGATACATCTTTTCTCATATTGTCTGATTTAAATTTCATTATAGGTTTTTAAAATCCATACAAAGAATCTCTTCGTTTAATACCATAGCAAAATGCTGTAGACTGTGCAGCCCAAGTAACAGATATCTATTTTCTCATTACTCCAGAAGGTGACATCTAAGACCAAGGTGTCATCATATTTGGCTTCTGGTAATGACTCTTACTCTAGCTTTCAGAGGGCCACCTTCTTACACCCTCACATGGTAAAGTGAGTAAGTAGGAGCAACCACAAGTATCTTTTTCTAAACAATCCTTTTGGGGGCCTCCTCACCCAAACCTAACCATTTCTCCAAAGCCCCATCTTCAAACATCCCACTGAACGTCAGGACATCAGCATTGGGATCTGGAATAGAAGGAGGCATTTCAGTTGGCAGCAAGCTCCTGGACAGAGAAGCACCACCTGAAGGGCATTGCAGATGCATGTTCCTGCAGAAATGTCTATGTAGTTTCATCTATTGCCAGTACATACATGCATACATACATGCATGCATACATACATATATACATACATGCTTTCATATTTCTAAGGGAACCACAGCTGATCATTACAACCACGTGGGACAAACAGTAAAGATGAACAATAAGGAGGTAATTTTACCTCTAGTCCTATTCCATAGACAACTAAAAGATTAGAAGCAAATGTTAAGAAACCTCAATGCTATCAAACTGCAGAATCATTGCCTACTTTATTCACATTTATGAATCTCAAGGGCAAGTGGTCATGGAATGCTTTTAATAGATATATTGACCTCCAGTTTTATGAAAGTGACTATGTAACACCCCTAAAACAATAAATTACCTGGTAGAAACTGGCATCAATCAAAACTGCCCCATTGTCTGCGCAGGCCACAGGTGGAACTGCTGTCAGTTTCTGTAATTAAAGTGAAAAGCAAAATGAACTTCCAGCTGCCTCTTTCTCCTCAATCCAGAAAGTGTCTGCAGACTCTGCTCAGCTCAGACAGAGCACACTAGAGTCACCATGCTCCTTACATGTCAATTTACGGGACTGGCTTCCTCTTGTGTTGCTGGTGTTAGAGTGCTTCCTGGTTGCCTCTAAGATGGTGCACCATTGCATTTTCTGGAGGAGCCTTGTAAGATAGCCGACACCAGGACCAGGATGATCAAGGGAGGAGTGAAAACCTCAGACAAAATTTAAAGTGAACCTAGACAAAGAGGATGAAATGAGATGATAATGCTATATACTACTATATTCAAAGAGGAATAGGAAATATCCAGGGGGGATAAATATTAAAATTTGCCACAGAGAAAAAAAGGGGGGGGCATTAGCTTTTTCTTTTGCCAACTGAGTCCAATGTAACACCTCAACATGATGTGTTTTCCTGTACATTTTATTTGTTCGCCATGAGTTACTTTTTTTGGAAATTGATTTTAAAACTACTGATTACTGAATTTTGGGGTCCTTCTTAATTTCATGTTTTCTATGAGTAACAGTCCTAGTTGGATGTACCTCCTACTAGGCCTGAAACTATGCGAAGACGTGGCTATTCACCTACTACATCTCAGGTCATTGGTGAACCTTCTTTATGCTCTTTCTCCTACAAACCTCAGAGGAATACTACAATTATTATAACACCATCTTATCTCACCAGGAAATTTAGACTCACATGGATTAAGGAAACTGTCACAGACCTATGCAGTATAGCAGAGCAGGGACTGTTCTCTGGAACCCTAGACAAGCTGTCTTGTCTTGGACCACAGTCCTGCTCTCTCACGCTCACCCCATGATTTAGGGAAACAACTTTGTTACCTCACACATTGCTCTTTGGAAGCCCAACCAGGTTCAGCCTGTCAGCATCTGTGTTCTTCCAGCTTTGAACATAGTATGGACCACTCTACACAGCACCAGGGAATCTACACCTGTTCATAAGTGAAGAGCTGAAATTTAATAGTATTTTATTTACAAGAATAATCTGTAGCTAGATAAGCCTCAAGGGCACTCAATCAGCAATCCCATTCTTATTTACTTCACTCTTATTTGCAAAGGCAAAAAACATCAACTGGTTACCTGAGGGTAGAGGTAAAAAAAAGTCTTTTAATAATCATTTTTTTGGTGACTCTAGCATTTTGTAACATTGTATCACATTTCAAAACCAGCATGGTCTGTGGAGGTTCAGTGGGTAAGAGTAATTGCTGAGAAAGCATGAGGACTTGAGTTCAAATCTTCAGCAGTCATATAAAATGTTAATCACTGCCACATATGTGTCCATAACCCCAGTCCTGGGGGGCGGGGACAGAGACAGAAAAATTGTTGGGACTTGCTGGCTGCAAGCTTAGCTCTAGGTTTGTCCATCCATGAAATACTGTCTCTTTACTCAGCTCTCCCTGCTTTCCCAGGGCCTTGCGCATCACTGTTTATTTCCTTATTTAGTTACTGTATGTATATATGCACTTAGTGATAACTTAAGCTTCTCTCTCTCTCTCTCTCTCTCTGTCTGTCTCTAGATGATAGATAGATAGATAGATAGATACATAGATACATAAATAGATACATAGATACATAGATAGATAAATAGACAGACAAACAGACATATCACCCTTTTGGCACAAACTAATTCTCTAGAGAGTAATAAATTTATTTTTGACACATTCATATGTTCAAGGCACATGCTTGGATCTGATTCATGATGAGATAATTCTTAATGTGGTTAAACTGGTTCTGACACTCATCTAGGTACTGTCCCTAGATGCCAGATTTTAAGAACACATTCATGGACCAAAGAGATGACTCAATGGGTAAGAGTACGGATTGCTTTGAGAATTGTAGAGAACTTCAGTTCAGTTCCTAGCACCCACATCAGGAGGCTCTCAGCTGCCTGTAACTACAGTTCCCAGTGGATGGGAGACCTGTGGCCTCAGCAGGCAACCATATGTACATGTATCCACACAGATACACAAAATTTCAAAATATTAAAATAAATATTTAATAAACAAGTTCACTTGCATTTCTTCTGCCATTGGTCCAACTCCATCCACATTTGAGCCAGGCTTACTCTGGCTGAATCACAGCCATAGCAGCTCCTTCTTCTGATGGTTACTGGTCACTTTATTTCCCTAGAACATAAGAACAGGATTACTTCCTGAGCATCTGATTACTGCTGCTGCTTCCTTAACTTTGCAATATAACCCACAATGTAGCCCAGACTGGCTTCAAACTTTCCATCCTCCTGCTTCAGCTTGCAGAGAGCTAGGGTGATGGATATGTGCCACCATACTCAGCTACAGCCCCAGTTCTTTGAAGGGAAGGGCTTGCCAGCCAGCAGACTTTTTTCAAGTGACTGCTATCTTGCACCCTCCATTTGGTTATTAATCTCAATGCAGAACAGTGGCTTTTGTCTTTTTCAAATGGGGGTCTGCCTTCTGCAGACGACTGCCAGTTGCAAAGCTCCCATCCTGTGGTGTGCCCCCAAACATCTTATTTGTCTTGATATTTCTTTCACAGAAATACATATGACAGATAAGGAGTCACTGGAGGATGCGCTTTCTTTGTGTCAGACAGATATTAAAACAATAAACTATGCTGCCCTGGGATTCCAGCACACACAAAGCCAGAGAACAAGGCTGAGATGAGATGTTTCTGAAAAGCGGTGAGGCAGTTGTGCTGGGGAAATTCCCTGGAAACACCCAGGCCTGTGATAGCATTGAGAGAAAGCACTTTTTAATGCTCCCGTTTGCTTAAGAGGATCAACCACCTGGTGCAGCTCCTATGTTCAGCCCCTTGACAATGCTCACCCATTCTCCAGCCCAAACGGAGGCAACAGAGGTATCCTGCAGTAGATTGAGAGGTTTATTTTTTAAGTACTGTTCTGCACTTTCTCTGCTTCCCCAAGCTACTGTGAATTTAAAAATAGTAAGGGACTGGGGAGTATTCTCCAGTCAGATCTCTGCCCATACACATTCTAGAGGTGAAAGCTTCAAAACAAGCTTGGTCCCTGAAGGGCAACAGAAGGCAGGGTGATGTCACAGAGTAGATGTACAATCCTAGTAGACTCAGATTTGCAAATTAAGCCAGGTGTGCAGCTATCCCTAAGGCCCCCAGGTCTGCAGGCCTGCAGATGAGCAGCTAAGGACTAAGGAGGGGAGAAAGGGCGCTTGTGTATTTCAAGAGCTGGAAAGAGATTCCAGGGGCTCTCTGCATGGATATTCTGATCATAGAGACATAGAGGACTCCTTTCCCCTCATGAAAAGCAAATTTCCCTACCCAGTACAAAGATATCAAAAGGAGGATGAACTTGCCTCCTGTGGAAAGAAAGGGAACCTTGGAGAGTTCATATCCACCCAAGAAGTTAAACATTTGCTTTCCTGATAACAGAACTTTCCTTAAATCATGTTATCAGCTACAGATAAAAGCTATCTCAAGCCAGGCTAGGGCTACTGGAGAATTTGAGTACAGTGGCAAAGAAATTCAGCGTTAGGCCCAAATACCCCAACTGCATGCATACATTACATCTATCTCCTTGGGTTTTGTTTGCATACAATGTGGAATTTTGATACCTAATTTTTTCTTGTGTGAAAACAAGAAAGAGATGGGAAGATAGCTCAGTGGTAAAGTGTGGTAAATGGTAAAGCCATGAAAACTTGAGAACCTGAGCTCAGGCCCCAAAGCCCACATAAGAAAAGCTGGACATGCCGTCACATATCGTGATCTCAGTGTTGAGGATATGGAGAGAGGCAGATTCAGAAACCCGCTGGACACCCAGTTTGGAGGTGGCATTGACTAGTTCCAAGCCAGTGAGAGATCCTGTCTCACAGAAACAAAACATCTATGGAATGACACCTGAGAGTTCTCTAGGCTCATGCATGCTCTGCCCAGCCCCCCATACAGCAATCAGTTCTATCTACACAGTCCTAGTTTCCACTAACACATCCTGGTTGCCATCACTGGCTTCACAAAATTCTCCCAGCACTTTCCCACAACACAAAGAAAAGATCGGGCAGTATGATCTGCTTGTGTTAGCCATAACGTGACCGACTGTCTTTGCTATGTAAATTATCTTGGATACTTACTTAAATGTGGGCATTAAAAGAAATGGCAACGTAAGTTCTTTCCAGACTTCTGGAGTGATAACAACTACTCAAAAAAAAAAAAAAAAAAAAAAAAAAAAAAAAAAAAAAAATGGACTGGCTTCTCACAGAAACTAATTGGGAAGGTTTTATTTGTGTACTGACTGGGCAACTGGGCAGTTTCCAAATGGCCCTCCTTCATTCTGTCTATAAGAGGGCTTTGGGATTCCAGCTCCTAAATCGGGCATGTGATTAGCAGGTACAGATGGCACCTGTCTTGCAGGTTGTATGGGGCATTGATCAAAGTCTCAGACTCAGTTTTTTGTTTTTGTGGGGATTTTGGTTTGTTTTTGTTTTGTCTAAAGCTAAATACTGACACGGAAAGGCAGATGACCTCAAACCCTGACAGACAGAACAGCTCTCCTCACAGTGATGGCTGCATGGGAAATGAACAAATGCATTTGCATCTCATACCTGTCTTGTGAGTCAGTGCCCGCCCCCTCTAAGGACCTCAAACTCAAGAGCTGTAGCAGCCCCAGAGAATCATGGGAAATCAGCCCAGCATAAGGCAGCTAATTTATCTCACTTGCCTTGCTTCCTACCTTGAGAGGCAATCCATCGAGCTCACTGTTCCAGCCAGCTGTTAGATAGATCATGAATGATTTAACAATTGAACCTTTACTGTATATATATGCACTCGATAAAGTCATTATTTATATAAACTATTTGGTTTCTTTTTTTCCCTCTTGGCTTCCTGGGGGGAAAAAAAACAAAATTAAGTTGACATTGGTACTGATTTTGTCAAACTAAGAGATTATGGTAAATGGTTCCATCTAAATTAAAATAGATTCCAGCTTCTATTCTCTCTCCAACAACAGAAAGCACTTTTGCAAATGCTGGCTACAGTACTGCCAAGTTAAACACTCCAAGATGGAGATTCATTTCCATTTTGTTGAATGAAATGTTTCCAAAATCTTGCCTGGGGGAGGTCTGTCAATACCTGTGAGTCAGAGAGATCACAAGGACCTCTTCCACAAAAAGTGTAGGACTGCATACCCAGCAGCCCGGAAGCACCCACTGCGCATCTGCTGAATTAACCCTGCCATTTGTAGCACAGGAGAGAAACCAGCAAGGTTCTACAGGAAGTGGAAACAGTGTGGTGCTGAGGGAGACCAAAGCTGCTTTCTTGCTCAGCCCCACACAGATGAATGATTCGAGAATATTCCTGGGCATGGGTAACAGTATGGGTTTTTGTTCTGCCTTTGAAAATTGACTGTTTTGGATGAAGAGATCTTTCTGCTTGGGCAATACCAACCCTGCAATCCAGAACAAATTCCTGTGTGTTCACTGTGCCTGGTTTTCTGTATGGTTTTCTTCTAGCTCAACCATTTATGGACAAGCAGGAGATTTATTTCAAATCAAGCTGTGGGTAAAATGGTATGTGACAACAGAATTAATAAATTAGTTACATATAAAACAATAAATACAACACCCCAAAGTGAAAGGTTAGTTTTATATCCAAATAGTCCCAACTTCTGAAATGAGATTTTTGGTGGATGTGGGTGTGTGTGCACCTGTGTGTGCAGGCATGTGGAGGACAGAAGTGGACCTGAGTTTCCTCTTCTGTCTTTCTCCACCTCATGTTTTGAGACAGAGTTTCTCAGCCTGGAGCTCAAAGATTTGGCTAGGCTGGCAAACCAGTGAGGTGAACCACAGTGATCCGTCTGTGTCTACCTCCCAAAGGTTGGGATTAAAGTCTTGTGTAACCATATGGCTTTTTAATATGGATTCTTGGGATTGACCTTGAGTCCTCGTTGCTTTCAGGATACTCATTTTACTAGTAAGCCATCTTCCAAGCCCTGAAATATGTTTCTTATTCCAATTTTCTAAATTCAAAAGTTGTAGCAGAATTGAATCACCATGAACTTATAGTAACTAGGTTTGTGTGTACAGCTGAGGCCTCTACTGACATGGTTCTAATGTAACCCTAGTTGCTATTTGCACATCTCTATGTGTTAGATAGTTTACTTATATAGCCCTGGCTTATATCCAGATGTGTAGATAAACCCCAGTAGGAAAGGGAAATAGACTGCCCTTAGATTTTTATCAATAAAAATCAGTGGCCATCTCTGTGGACTCCACCCAATTAGTGGAAGAGCACTGAAGTTTTCACGGGTGTCCTGAAATCTCAGGATATAAACACATAAGGGCAATGGTGGCATAGTCCCTCCCCCAACAAGGAGTATACTGAGATCATCAGGAAGTTTGTCAAAGGAGTCCCCTGCAGAATTAGCCAATCCATGATGGATTGAGGGTGACGCTCTCAGATGAACTAGAAGCACAGCAGAGGACACTCCAGCTTGTGCAGGCAATAGGAGGGAGGCCATGTTGGCCCATCTTCAAAAAAAGAAAGAGAAAGCACAGCAGCAACTGGACTGGGGAGGCCCAGGGATGGGATGAAAAGATAAGACTTTGGAGGCTGCAGAGCTGCTCTAGACTCCAAATCCCCCCACTACACACACCAGATTCATATGGTTTTTCAAAGAGCGAATGGGTTAATCTGTGCATCTGGCAATTAGCAAGTGTTAATAAACACTCGCTGCTATCATGCAGTTGAATCTCTTCCATCTGATAATGGAGTCTCACAGGCTAGAATTCTGCCAACTGTGATCACATCTTTGCTAGGATTACTCCAGTTATCTCTGTCCAGGCATGAGACAAGTGAGATCCAGGATCTCTCAGCACTAGCATCATGAGTAAATGAGGCTTTTTCCGTAGAGTGAGCCACCTGCTTAGGCAGCGTCTCAAGACTTCCAGGTTCAAAGTTAGGATCAGCCTTTCAGTTTTCTCTGTAACCAAAGTGCTGCAGAATTCTGATTATCTGACAGTATAATTAGAACATTTCAGTGATCTTCTTGTGCCAGATCATTTTGTCCATGTTAGAGACACGGTAGTCCCAGAAATATAGCTCTCAGGACAGTCCACTGAAGAGCTATAGAAGGATGTGTCAGTCAAAGAGGCAGTGAGGAAAACAAATGATAGAGAGAGGAAACATAACTGTGGTGGAATATGGT
Organism: Peromyscus leucopus; assembly: GCF_004664715.2. NCBI lineage: Eukaryota > Metazoa > Chordata > Mammalia > Rodentia > Cricetidae > Peromyscus > Peromyscus leucopus. The sequence continues at coordinate 22,436,410 of NC_051086.1, forward strand.
GGTATCAGCATAAAGGGACAAGATGGGAGATGATGTGAGAAAATGAAGCCCAGCAGCAGACCAAAATTTGCCTCATGGAGTCTTCATTAGTCTTTATAGACTAAACAGAAGGAAAAGAATCTGCCAGAGCCACTCAGGGGCAGTAGCCACATCAAGCAGGAGAAAAGGAGACATCTCAGTCACTCTTCAAAGTCTAGTGGAGGTAAAGACTTAGATCAACACGTTTTGCCTTGGCAGTCAAGCTGGTATGGTGTCACTGTCTCCCTCCTCCCCATCTCCCTTCAAGACCACACATCTCTCTCCAAGTTCAATTCTTGCCAGTTCTTACAAACACATCCTAATCAGACCTATAACAGCCTTAGAAACTTCTGGCTAATTTGGATTTGACTAAAACTTTTGTACCATGACTGTTATGTAAAGAGATTCAATTATGGAACGCAGTGTTTTGTGAGTAACTACCGCCCATAAAAAGTTAATTAATCAGGGCTGTGTCAATTTCCTGGTGCCGTGTCAATTTGCTGCAAGGTAATTAATCACTAATCACCCACCAGCCAGCCAGCCGAGGGACAATCCACCAGCCATTTATTGTGTCTCCCCCACAGTAAATGGCCAGCGCAGCCAGCAAGAAACACATCTTGCCTTTCACAATATTTTTATCGACACTTTCGGATGCTGTAGTAGAATGCAGCAACAAGCCTCCGCAGGTCAGTGGAATATGAATATTAAAGAAAGAAACGAGTGGAGATTTATAGGGCATTGCATTTCTGTTATGTCAGTTTTGAGATTAAACCAAGCAAATGAACAGTGAAAAATTACTCTTCCATGTGGAGAATGGTGATTAGAGTTGTACATTAATTAGAATTTTTTTTTGTTTTCCCATTCAATGCATTTCAAATGAGGATGTCCTATAAGGAACCAGTTTGTCCAAAACGTAGATTTATTCACTTCTAAGCAGCAGCATTTAACATCATTTATGCTGAACAAGAGTGGAGCTCGAATGTGGGTCTCAGACATAAATACTTGTGAGTAGAAGCTCCAGAAATTCTACAAACTAAGGGGCTGTTTGGGATCGTTTTATAAATGACAAAAAGAACGAGTCACATTTTTCCCCAAGCCCTAAGAATCACTGGACTAAAAGAAGACCTTTCTGTTTTCACCTAGAACTTAATATACCCTGCCATATTACATTTGCCACTGAGTGCCAATTAAAGAGGATGATTTAGTCAGGTGTGAACCCTGTGTCCCAAACCATATTGGTGGACTTTCATTTTCGATTCATTTTAAAAACAGAAGTTAATATTTTTGACCATTTGGAAAAAAAATAATCAGATTTTGGACCTCTCAGAGAGAATTTACTGCACAGTGCCCAGCCTCTCAGGAGCCAGGCTGCCCGTTCATGGTGCCCCAGTGTGTCTGTTAACTACTACTTCGTATAATAATTTATAGTATGACACATGAAACGCTGAGTCCCTGCCACAGAGGAGCCCAATAAGACCCCGAACCTGCTGTCAAAGGCACACTTGCACCCCCAAACTCAAGCATTTGAATGTTTCTTACCATGCATTACCTGCAGGATAATTCAACCACATATTAGCATGTGCACTTGGGTTTGCGTTTTCATATCTTCAAAGGATGGGGAAACAAGGGAGGCTTCGGGATGCAAAGGAATAGAAGGCACAAGACAAAGAACCAACCCTGATGGCAACACCTTTACCAGGGCATCTGGCAATCTCATGCAAATTCAACCCAGCACACAAATGCAAAGAATAATTGCCCATTAAAGCGGGCTGTATATTTTTATGGCTGTGTTGCAGAATCTGCCCCCCTGTCGGGGTATGCATCTGCTATTCTTCTGTCTCTCTTGAGCTCTAAAACTTTAATATGCAGTTTATAACCCTCAAGTATTTTCCACTGGCTTTGTGTTTCTTCTCTTGGGATTTCCAGGCTGGTGAAATGATCTCATTTGTGTTTATTTTCGAAGGTAAGCACCATGTTCGTAAACGAGACAGGGAGGGAGGAGGCACTAGTCACTGTAAATACATGAGCATGGAGCTCGTTGAAGGTGGGGGCTTTGTCTTTTAGGGAGACATGGGCAGGAAGCAGTAGACACTTTGCTGAATGGCTCATTTGGCTGGTTGCTGCACTCGAATGTCTTCCATTTAAAACCCTTGATTTGCCTTGGTGCTTGAGTCTCACAGAGTGCCTCTTGTTCCTTCCCTTAAGCTCCAGTTCCATTGAGTTCCCACCATGTGGGAAGATTCCTTATTCCCAAGGGAGAGGTGACATCCTCACTCCCAATGCACCTGCTCTCATATTCATCTCTCTAATTAAAGGGCTTTGGCAGAGGCTGAGTGGAGCTGGGAATGGAGACATGTCGGACACCTAGGGGATTTTTGATCCTGCCCTGTGCTTTTCTGGTGTTCCATCATAGCTTATAAGCTAAATCCAGTTTTGTTTTGTTGACATCTGACTTTGTAAACTTTGATTCATGGTGCACAGGTTTGAGAGGCTATGTATGAGTTTTCCCTCCCTCATCTTCTCCACCCAGGAGGGGATCCAAAACTGAGTCCTGCACCCACAAATCAACTTGAATACCACCATTGTCACTTAGCAGTGGTTTTATTTATGTGTTTAATAACTTCAAGATATCTATCAGGGGTAGGAGAGTCAACTCAAGAGTTATGGTTCTAAAGATGCTTATACGTTGGCATCTTTTTGTTTTTCTAACATTATTATTTGTTTGTTTTAAGATCTCACTACATAGCTCAGGCCAACCTCAATGTTTGTAAGTCTCCTGCCTCAGCATCATAAGTGCTGGGATTACAGATAGGAACCCCTAGACCCAGCTTATATAGAAAAATTAGTGAAGATGACATTTATGTATTTTATTTTAATGCCAGCCTACTTGATTACAGAAATAAAGAGAGTTTGTGTTTTTTGTTTGGCACTACATTGCACTTACTAAACAGTTATGGATGCAACTCTTAAACCAAAATGTACATAGATGGTAAAATACATTTAACTCAACAAGATAAGTGTTGCGTCATAAAGGAAAGGAATCATTAAGAAATATTCCCCCTCATATTGAAGAATAAATCCATTGGTTTGTGTTTAATATGTGCCCGGATTATCTGCCCAGGTAATTGCTTCAAAATACACATTTGACCACATATCAGCATTTATGAACCCACATCCAGTGTGCAAGTAAGAAAATTTCCATTTTTCCATCCTATTAGTATAAAAGAAAAGTGATGAAAAGACGTGTTCTTTGCCCTTGAAACTGACCATGTGACTTTATGACAGATGACAGCTATGCTGTCACCAGCAACTGTGGGAGAAAAACTCTTGAGACAGGAAGAAACACAGGCAGTCACTACGGAAGTCTTAGCGTATGGATATGGATGAGCATTAACATGCTTGTTTCGCAGAATGGCTATGCTCAGGAAGAGCTGTTGCTGAGCAGGAAGGCCATTGTTTATGAGCTATCTGGATGGAACGACATAAGTAGCATGTGATAGATACTGCCCGTCTAGGAAAGTTTACCCAGAACAATCAACATTTCATATGTAGGGTCACTGGGAAAGTGTGTGCATACCTGTGGGTAAACTCGGGTCCCAATCTTCCTCAAGTGCCAGCCACCTCTTTATTTTCAGGCAGGGTCACTCACGGTCTGGGACTAAAGAGACAGTTAGGTACCAAAAGGATGACCAAGGCTGGGGATGAGTTCTGCTGGGTGCTCCTCCAAACCAAAGAGCAGGCAGATGGAGAACCCTGCCCTAATGGAGCTTGCTTTCTAGCACCAAGCAAGCGTGCTTCTTCTCTCTTCATACAATCCAAGTTGCTTGATTTAGACACAGGAGGACTGTCTGTGGGAGGAAATTGTGTGTGTGTGTGTGTGGGGGTGTCATGTACAAAGGGAAAATGAAAATGGAGAAAAGAAGGAATGAAAGGAGAAGATGGATATAAAGATGGAAGGAAATAAGGAGGAGAGGAGGAAGGAAAGAGGAGTAGAGGGAGGCAGAAGGAATGGAGGAGGGAGGAAGGGAGAGAAGGGAAGGAGAAGGCAGAAGGAGAGAACGAAGGATGGGGAGTCCAAACCATCCTCCTCCCCTTCTTACTTTCCTCACATCTCATTCTAGTTGGCTCCTCCCTTCTTCCTTCCTACCTGACTTGCCTTTGTTCATTCAGGACTTCACAAGAGGGTATCTGGAGTGAGACAAGGTGGTGCACACCTGTCCTTCCAGCACTTTGGAAGCAGAGACAAGGGTGTCACTGTGAGGTGAAGGCCAGCTTATTCTACATAGTGAGTTCCAAGCCATATAGAGCTACGTAGAGAAACCTTGTCACAAAAGAAAGGAGAGAGAATGAAGAAGGGGGAGGGAGGGAAGGGAAAAAGGAAGAAGACGAGAGACATTAACTTCACAATAGAGGACATCATAAAGCATCCACCCAGGGCACAACACTTTCTACATGAAGACTGTAGCCCACAGCAAGATCACTAGAGACTCTGAATTGCTCATGGGCTCTTAGCCTCCCTGGTGGCAATGTTGGAACCAGATGTTGCTCTGTGTCCCTCCCCTTCACTGGGAAAAGATTGTGCTAACGAGCTTTGCTTGGAAGAGCCCAGAGCCTCATCTCAGTGTCTACAGGCACTTATCCCACCCAAGAAAATCAGAGTCTCAGAATAGGGGCCTCTCTCTCCACACTGAGAAGTGCCTTCTCTCTTCACTACAGTGACAAGCTTCTGCTTCACATGGCACCTCATCTCTACAAGTAAATCCTCCAAGCAGGTTCATCACCTGAGAGAGAGCTGGTCTTCCTCCTGTGGCTCCATAGAGGGGGCTAATAAATGGGTCAGCATAATTACTGAGTGTCTTCACACAGCAAGCCAGCTGCTCAACCAGACTGTACATTTTTCATTTTCCTTATTTTAAAAATGCAAAACATTCTATGAACATTTTTATTTGGATCATGGTGAGATAGAATCAGGATGGAAGCATTCCGAAACATCTCCCTGGTCCTGAAGCAAGCCTCTCTTATGCTGAGTAGCCCTAGGCTTGGATGAGCTCAGCATTTCCTGCTTTGCCCAGTAAGATATGAGCCTCTATTTCTGCCATATTGGTTAAAACATAATCCAGAAAACTTGGGTGCTGGGGACTGCCACGAGAGTTCAATAAATCCACACAATTTGTTTTCAATCATAATCATAAAAAACCGTCCAACATAAACTTCAGGGAGAAATAAGAGGAGAAAGTCAATCTGGCTTTGTTCTACGATCTTAGCATTTTACTCATGCTGCAAAGAAAAGTACCATAAAAGCCCCTGTTCAGCCTTCAAGAATGTGTACCAGATTCCAGACAATAACTGACAGTTGATCTTCACTTCAAGGGAATAATCCCTGCTAAGAATGCATACAGAATTGTGAACAGCCGTGACTCATCCACCACAGAGGTACAATCCCACTGTGTGCCCAGATGGAAGGTTTTGCCCTAAGACCTCCAGGGTCACTATGTGGCACCTCCACCTCCTAGAGAACAGGTACTTCCTGGGGGCTCTTGCACACTTTTCTAATTTACTTTGTCATTTTTTTTGTGTGTTCCTCCCAGAGTCCCCACCCAGGTTAACACCTGAGTGTGTGTGAGAAAGACTCTTGGATATGATAAGAGGCATGGGGCAGAAGAAGTCTTTTGCTCCTGAAGGTGATGGCAGGAAGGCCCTGCTCCTCTCGGCAGTGTGGATACAAGGTGGAGAGTATCTTTAGCATGGTATAAATGAGAATGTGCTCACTTGGTCAGAAGTCCTGCAGAAGCCTGGAGAAGGGAATTTTGGGGTATGGGGCTATTACAGACTTCCTCTTGTGCCTCTCATTTCGGCTTTTGTGTCCTTACTGTAGCTTTTACCAACAGCGGCTTTTCGTATACATTTTTCAGGAATCTAGTCTATGGGCTGAGGTTTGTGGTACAGTGTCTTTTAAGTGAGCTGGGGAGTCAGCACAGATAAAACACTGTGAGGCTCAGCAAGAGACTGGGAAGCTAGAGCCTGAATATTTTTTCATGGCTGCTTGGACCTTCCTGAGGAGTCCATATCTACAGGCATGGGTGGGAGAGCTCCCCAAGAGGAATTTAAGACTTGAGGAGTTCCCAGGTATAGCCCCTCTCCCAACCCCTCACCATGCCTGATACTGTCTCCTCAGATAATAGCACCAAGGTACCCCATTCTTCCCAAAGAGGCAGTTACCAGACTACCCTGTCTTCAGGTAAAAGGCATATGTGCACTGATGCTTAGGGCCTTATGAGTTGCTGATAAACCATTCAGTACACAAAGCAGTTTTTACATTCACAGCACACATCTGCAAGAATGCCTCAATTAAAAGTTCCTGGCAAAGACTGGGGATGCTGCTCAAGGGAAGGGCACTTGCCTAGCTAGAATGTCTAAAGTCTTGCATTCCACCCCCAACAATTTCCCTGCAAAAAAAAAAAAAAAAAAAAAAAATTAAATTTGTGACATGCCAGGTATGGATATAAAAGGAATGTAAGACTATAAATAAAAGTAAATAGGGGAAAATTATGAGAAAAAATAATAAACTCTTAATTCTATGCAGTTTGGCGTCAAAGATAACTACCAGCATATAAAAAAAAATGTGTGTATATGTGTAGATACACAAATATGTGAATATTTGCATGCACACAAATGAAAGCATATACACATATGCATATGTATATATGTATAGCATATATCCAAAATCATGCATATACAAACATGTTTTTCAAAAGGCGATGAGGATTCCCAGACATGTACCCAAATATATGCATACACATATTCACATGTATGCATATACAGCAGTTGAGGCATTTCACATAAAGGATTCAAATTTACTTTTTCTTTACTTTAGGTTTATGTGGGGAGCTTTTTCCCGTTCTCAGGAATTCTCTGTAAATGTCTGTCATTTCTCAAATCCTCATGGTCAGAAGCTACAGTCGTACCCACGCCATGCTCATATGTTTGTTTCCAGTCTTGAGACATTGCTCTCTGCCCTTTGAATCTTACTGTAAGAGGCTAGACCCCGCATAAACAGGATTGGGGAAATGGTCCTCAGCAGACTACATATGCATCTCATGGTATCCCGCTCTCTCCTTTCTCCCATAGTGCCTGGCTTCCCATATCCAGCCGCCACTGCTGCAGCTGCTTACCGAGGGGCCCACCTGCGAGGCCGTGGCCGCACCGTGTACAACACCTTCAGGGCTGCAGCGCCCCCACCCCCAATCCCGGCCTATGGCGGGTAAGTGCTGCACCCCGCTGGGAGGGGGGCCTCCCTGCACCTGCTGTCCCTCCCCAGAGGCACGGAGTGTTTGTGAGCGCATGATGGTCTTGACCACCCCACCAGAACCTCCCCAGCATGCAGCCTAATGCGCGCCTGCTGCAAAGCACCTTGCAAAGAGTATTGAAAAATGAGTGTAATTTGTCTGGTCATGGTTGGTGCCTTTAAGCATTCTACATGTCACATGTTGTTATGTAAATTCTCTTTGAGACTGAATGCTGGAGAACAGAGAAATGGTTACAGCCAAGGATGTATTTCTGATGACTGCAAGCATCTGGTTATTAAGGAGGTTGGACTACATTTACCCCTTGAATTCAAAGGGACATGAGGTTTCCCATACATAAAAATCACTGGGGTTATTTTGCTTCCTTCCCCATGGACATTTTGCACTCCCAGATGTACAAACTTTTGCCTGAGAAAATTAGGTGTTGAGTCAAACACAACATTCCAGACAGGAATGAAATTATAGTTAATTTGCCTTTTACTTGCATTTTCCAAAATGGCCCAGCCTGTCCTTTCTCCTCCACGGGGAAATGGATTTGTTTTCTACTGTCAACTGAGATTTTCTGGGATTGGATATTGTAACTGACAACTAAAGGTCTAGGAATGGGTGGGAAGAAAGGAAAGAGAGATGGGGGAGGGAGGGAAGGAAAGCAAGAATCACTAATAAAAAAGGAAACCACCCTGAAATGATGTTTCCTCTGCTCTTTCATTAGGGATCTTGGAAGGGTATTCATCTACCTCTAGGCATGAAGAAAGAGAAGGGCCTCTAAGGTAGTGACCCTACATAGGTCTAGGATATTTTTGATTGGTACAGCAGGGTAGACATGGGTGGTGGTATCTAGTGGATAGACTCCAGATGTGTTACATAAACATCCTGTGGTCCTTAGGCTAGCTCCACCCTCAAGGCAGAGCATTGCCTGGCTCAAAGTGTGGACTGTACTCTCCTCCCCTCTCCAGTTGCACAGAAGATTCAGCTACACTGAGCAGGATCTGGTGTGAGCTTCCCCAGACCAAGGACTAGCTTTCTCATCTTTAGAAAGAATGTGTCTGTGTCACGGTCATATGAAAAGGGTTAAATGCATTTTCTTAAAAGCTTTGTTGCATATAAATCTTTTAGGAAATCTGAGTGACCCCAGCTCACTCACTGTACTGATGACAAAGGGAAATGCTCTTAGCATTATTTATTCATATCTCACCCACTCCAAAAGAGCCCAGCTGAAGTGTGTGAAAAAACAAAGACTATGAAGCAGACTGGAGCCTATGCAGGAGTGAGGCGAGGTGAAATCGTCAAAACAGGAGAATAAACGCAAGAAAAGGAACAAGGTTACTTACTGACACCAGGTTTCTAGTGTAAGTCAGTGCAAGGTTTCTTAGTCAGTCAAATGACAAGAGGGATTGTGGATGATAAGAAAATAAGAGCCAACGGCTTTAAAGTCTCCCCATAGCCCCAGTGTATCCATATGTCATATAAAGGACCTTTGACTCCATAATCTGTATAAGGCCAACCCAGCATGAGCCCATTTGATATGTGGGTTATGGAAAGCATGGGGGGGGGGTAGAAACAGCTAAACAATCATCTAGGTTTATGTTATTGCTAAAGAAAGATTCATAAGCCATAAGTGCAAAATAGCACATTTAAGCCACTTTATTCTGTCTGAAAATCATCATCTTAGTACATGGTAATTGTAGATTCTCTGTATATATACCCCTAGTTAGTATCTCACTACTATATTGAACAGGAAAAAAAATAAGTAAAATTATATGGCCTATCCTCCCATGAACAATTTATAAAAAGCTCAACATAACATACCTGCTATAAAATTGAAATTTACTAACTTATAATGAATGTGCTCTTTGCCGGGAATAACCATGCATAACTAATTAATGCCACGTTCGCCAGGGAGAAACAGGCACTTCCAAATGGTACACAACATGTTTGTGACTCTTTTGGAAAGGATGAAAATGTAATATTCCAGGAATCCTCCTAACTGTCCTGGCTGTGATGTTGGTGTGTGCCCTTCTGCTTCCTTGAACATGTCATTGGTCTACATAGAACACACAACAGAACGCACATACTGGCCTGTGCTGAGGAAAGGATATTGTGTTGAACTGCACTCAGGGAAAGATCTTATGGCTGAAATTCTTGAATTAGAAGTTCAAATAGAATTTTCACTGCCAGAAGCTAGAGCAATAGCTCACTGACTTGGAGCAATTGTGAAGAACTGTGTTTGAATCTAACACCATTTTTTTTTTTTTTAAAAAAAAAAAAAAAAAAAAAAAAACAAGCTAAGTATGGCTAGGCATGCCTGTAATCCCAGCACTGGGAAGCTGAAGGGAGCTCACTAGCTAGCAAGACTAGCACAAAAGAGCAAACTTCCAGCTTAGTGAGCCCCTGTTTCAAGATAATAAGGTAGAGAGTGATAGAAAATGCCATAGGCCCTGCATTGCCCTCCATGCACACTAACAGGTACACTCATGTGCAAGCACCGTACATACACATACCACACACACAAATTAATTAATTACTTAATTAATTCATTATATAGGATTCTCAACATGGGGCAGAAGGCTGGTGTTAAGAACCTGTAAGACACAAAGTACTGGTAAAAAATGGAGATTTGGTTAGGTGCCTGTTTCTCTATTCCCCTCTGGATTCATTGGCTTAGATTGCAAGGAAGATAGGCCATCTTTCGAAGAAAACAAAGTGGTACCCAGAGCATAGATTTCCCAGAGGAAAGAGGTGCCTGATCCTGAGTTGAGGAGAAACAATGAGCAATGAGGCTGTAGATCCAAGCCTGTTTCCAGAGCCTGCCATACCAGGTTGGAGGTGAGCTGGAAACTATGGATTCCCAGAGCTGCTGGCTCAAAAGGCCTTTGGAGGAACATTTCCAGGCTTGACTGATGTCTTTATTCCAGCCCTATTTAGCCACGTTTTGTGCCCCATTGTATACTACCTGTAGCACATCCACAGGAATTTCTGCAGATTGACATGATAGATGATAAGGTAGAGGCTGTTTACCAAGGGAGGGTCCTTAGCCCAGCATGGGTGTTCAGACAAGGCTTCCCAGAAGAGAAGACATGGGTGACAAGATTGTGTCCCTTTGTTTCCAAACTGGCATATTAAGATCCTGTCCTGTGAGTACCCACACACCCAGCCATCTCCATGTTTTCTATGACATTGCCTCATGAAGTAAATTTGTCTAGGAAGATGTTTTCTTATTGTCACCAAATGAAGATGTATCTATCTACAACCTACTTTTCACACAATATCCAATATGAGTCTGCACTAAAATTTCCATCCCCCAAGGTATTCTTTATTCTATGTTTCATATGGGGCTTCCATAGTTTTTCTCTCTGATAGAAACACATGCACACACATACACATGTGCTCACACACACTCACACATGTGACATATAACAGAAACTTCTTAGCCACCTTTGTGGAGCCCAGGATAGTCCTTGGATATATCCAGCACTGATTAAGCATCTAAGAAAACTCATTAAAGGCACTCTTATCTGGGTCCATTTTCTGCCCTCCCAGTAGCTAAACTACATAAATTATGAAGAGGTCCTGTTCTGTTTTCTGGCATACATAAATAGAACTATCTGGAAATATCAATTGTGATCATCACTCCTGGAGCAATACTTCTGCCCATGGACAATAGAGGGATTAAAGGAATAAGCAGACAACCCTAAACGCAGCCAGCAACTCACTATCAGCTGCCAATAGTAAATGAATCAGACTCTGGAGAGTAAATACAGGATTTTACCACCCTAGAAAGCTACAAGGAAATGCAGTGTACTTGATAGGAGAGTAAAGCATGCACCAGCTCCATAGGGTTGATGAAGGATGAAATAGGAAGAGCCCTACACGGTTACAGCTCAGTAAGACCAATGCTAGGGCACATTTGCTGGACTGCAGCTAATCTTGTTGAGCTTGATGGGACTATTGACATTTTTGTAAGTTGTCCATGTTCCTCTCTCTCCATGCTCCCCTTTTCTTGAGGTGGTACAAGGTTAATCTTGCACCTCTTCCTTCGTGTATATTTTACCTCTTTACTAGGGGGCCCCTGCAGTTCATAAATCTCATATTGCCCCCAAAGCACAGGCATAGTCTTAGGAAGAGGCACACCAAAAGTTTGTGGATTCCATAGACTAAACATAGTATCTCAGCTAGTGTCAGTCGTCTCAGAGTCTAATGGATTTTTCTATTTCTCCTCATCTTTACTGACATTTTAGTGGAGAAGCCACAATGTCCTATCATACAATGAGTCATATTCATGAGAAATTATCCATTATTAAGTTGCCATTTAAAGTAGCTTGCAGACTGTCAATATACGTGGAATTGGATACTCACTAGACTGAGCACAGCATCCCATATAGGACACAGCAGGTAATTCCATTCCTTGAGCAGCAACATAGGCCTTGTTTCACTACCCATTACGTAATTATTAAGTAGATACTGATCAAGTGTGTATATATTTGTTGTTTGGTGATACAATATACGGCCCTTAGGAAACATCCTAGGAGATGTAAGCCTAAATATCCAACATTGGCTATGGGGCTTTAGTCTTTGTTCTATGGTATCTATAACTTGTATTTTCCTTGTTGCTTCTACAAAATGCTAGACAAAGACAACTTAAGGAAGCAAGGAATGCTCTGTCATGGCTCACAGTGGATACAGTGTCCACTGCAGCAGGACAGCATGACAGCAGGAGCTGGAGGCTGCTGTTCACACTGCATCCTCAATCAGGAAGCAGAGAAGATGAATGCTTGCTAGTGCTCTCCTGGCTTTTCGCCTTTCTGTTCAATCTGAGTCTCCAGGACCATTGCTGCCCACAGTCAAGGTGGTTCCTCCCACCACAGTTGACCCTATCTAGAAACTTCCTCACAGACATGCCCAGAGGCTTGTCTCCAGGTGATTCAAGAGCCTGTCAAGTTGATCATCTATTAACCACTACAGTCTGTTATTACTATGGTATTCTGCACATCCTCAAGGAACTTATTAGAACACTTGTACATAAAACTCCTAGAGCTAACTGGAAAAGTATTTTAGGGCAAATTGGTATCACCACAGTGAAGATCAGACAGCACCCCAGGGGCAAGCATCTTAAAGTTGCCTGATAAAGAATATACCCAGAGACCCATAGCAATTCATGAGCCCTCAACATCTGACACTAATTAACTCAAGGGTCACCAGGAAGATGTGGGCTCAAAGACTCAGGGGCCTATGTCTGATGCCAATAAGTCCCCAAGAGCTAGCCACCTCACACATAGTAACAATAGTCAGCCTACCCCTAGGCCCAAGAAAGGCGTGGCCCATCCCATATACTCACACAGGCTCCAGTGAGGGTAGGACTTCCACAGATTCTTTTGATTAACTTCTTAAAAATATGAACCTTCCCTTGGAAAAATGCATATGTATACATATACAAACACATACATAGTTATGTACAAATACCAGTGTGTGCATGGAACCACCTGATAACCATTCTACATAGTTATATTTGAGCATATTCAAAAATGTAATTTATTTTCCAGGTGGAATGGTCAGTAGGGAAGAGAGGGTTTGAATGCCTTTCCTACAAAAACACATTTGTGATTGGTATATATTCTGTTACACAAACAGATTGCTTAGTTTGGGGCATCCTCTGCCTTTGTTCCTTCCTTGTCCTTTTACTTCCTTTTTCTGTTTTTAAAGTAAACTAATTTGCTATAGTGCAATCATTCCCTGCTTGCCTCTATCCAAATATTTAACTATCACTATTACTTTCTTAAGAAAATGAGATGTGCATTTGCATCATGCTCTTGCAAAAGCATATTGCAGTCCTAGAATGATTGACAAGCAACACAATTACCTTTCCATGGCTAGACAGACCATTTCTGCATTAAAATAGGACCACATCTGTTCAGTGCATGACAGCAACTCCCTTCTGCAGTGTGGGAACTGCTGTATGTCTATAGCTGCAGCCTCCAGGTGAGCCCCATCTTCTTTTCCTACATATGTATCTGATATTTTAAGTGCACCTGTTTGCTGAGGCATCAGAAAAGCACTGGGAGCCATTTCTAGAAAGGACCATACGATTCTCTAAGGACTCTCCTGCACTCAACACCTCCTCAAGAACAGCACCTTAGGGGCTGGGATGCCACTCAGCTTACAGAATGCTTGCCTAATGTTCATGAAGTCCTGGACTTGACCCTTAGCATTGCAAAACCTGGCATAGTGGTCCACATCTGTTTTCTAAGCCCTTGGGAAACTGAAGCAGGAAGATCAGAAGTTCAAGATTGTGTTTGACTACATAGTGAGTTAAGGCTAGCTTGGACTACATGAGACCCTGGGAGGTGGGCAGAGGAGGAATAGGAACCCAAAGAATCTGAGCTTCAGTTTCACCATACATATAATAAAAAATAACACCTGGAATATATTATTTAGGAATACAATCATTCCCTTCCTTCTTGAACTACAAGCAGTGACATTGCCCATTACTTGAAAGAAGTACAAATTCTTTAGCCACTCACCCTATCCAGATCTATTGAATCAAGACCTCTGGGCTAGGCATAGGGCCCAGCCATCTGTATTTCAGTTAGTCCCTCAGGTGAGTCCAGGCACACTGAAGTTCAACCACTGCTGCCTGCCATGTCATTAAGAGTTTGGCTATGGAACCAGAAGACCTGGGCTAGAATATTAGTTAAGTTATTTTATCCATGTCTAGGGAGGGAATAGAGGCCTTGTCCATGGAGGGGAGAAAAGGAGATTGAGGAGCACAGAATGCTTTGATGGGACCCATCCCAGAGCAGTGAACCTGCAAACATGAGTCATCACAGTAATGATGCTTGTGCTGTGACTAATAACTCAGGGGAAATTGCACTTTTGTAAAACTGGCAGCCCATTTCTGGAGGTTTATATTACTCTGCCAGTGAAATGAGTATGGCAACTCATAGCTTCCCAGGGTTATTAACATTATGGAGGCATATCATTCACTGTCTCCCTTGTAACTCAAAACTATACTTGGCACAGGTGAGCGATCCCTTCTCTTTGTGGTTGGTAACAGCTGAAATTCTTGACTAATTTGCCCAGAAGCCACCATCTTCTAAAGGGCTTTGGGGACCTAATGCTACTAAGTGTGCCCTTCCTCCAGGCCCTCCAAGGAGCCAGACACCTTCCAACCATGGGTCCTGCACTCACCATTTCCTTTGCCTGCCTGCCAGTCCTTCCAGGCTTCTCTGTTACTGCCTCTTTCCATCCCTTGCTCTTTCAGGATGCCTTTGTTCCTCCATTCTGCGGCAAAGACTGCAGCTGCAACTGTAGCTGATGCATGGCTGTGGCTGTATTTTCCCCTCTAGGGACTCTAGACCTCTAGAAGTCAATGCTAGAAAAAGATGTGACTGTGATGCCCCAGCACAATGGTTGGGGCAGAGGAAACTTTCCAATGCAGAAAGACAATGCTTGCAACCCATTCGTTTGTGCTTATCAGAATGAGGAAGCTTGCACACAGTTTTCTGTCAATTTTATGTCTTATAAATTTGGGATGCCAAAGGTTTCAGAATAACTTTCCATAGCCCATGGTAGAGTATAAACTACAGCAACTGGGTTATTTTTCAGAGAAAAGGCTCCCCAAGGCAAATGACACAATGTGTTCTTTCTAGGCTTCTGGGAGCTCTTAATACAGATAGATGGGAATGACTGGCATGTCAATGCCCTGTGCACAAGCACTCTTTTTGGAAAGAGCAGCAACCATGTTCCCTTCATCATCTCATCCTCGTCTCACTGGCAGAGGAGGAACCAAGTCTCAGCCACATGACATGGCTCTCTGTTCCATGCCATGTGCCACTGAGCCTCCAAGGCCTACGCTTGGCTTCTCTCTATTTTTCACAAAATGAAGCAGACCTTGTCTATCCAGCAGATGTTTAGGAAAATGAAAGACTTCCCATATTTAAATGCATAATATTTTTAAAGGATTAATATTTATCCACACTCCTCTACTCTTCTGTACTGGTAGGGTTTGTGATTGTTTAATCTTACCTCTTTTCTCTTCCTCCAGTGCTAGCAACCATTACAGCTGAGTAGGCAAACTACACACAAGCTTCAAATCACAGGCCCTCAACAGAAACAACAGTAATAATTATAATATAGGAAGATAGCATCTCACCAAGAGGCTCATGCTGTCTTCAAAGTAACGATGCCTCTGACTCTGACCCCCAAGTGGAGTCATTATAAGTAACCACCATGACATCATTCTCTGACCAATGATTAAATTCTATCTGATGCTGACATAGAAATGGCTATCTTCTACTCCTCTTTAGGGTGTGGTTACCATCCTCTGAAGACATGGTTATTGTATGTATTCTGAGCCTAAAATAAGAAATCAAACCTCAGATGAAATGCAATGTGTGATATTGCAATGAATGTAACTTCTTTGGCCAAACAAAGCACAGACACAATGCCTTTTACAGGAGGTAGAAACTAATGAGCCACCTAGACAGACAGGAGTCTCACACATGGATGCTGTTATTCACAGGGAGGGCATGTAACTCAGTTTCAGGCAGTCTGTGTCATAATTATGGAACTTATTGCCTTGATGCTAAGCATGCTGGTCATCACTTTGAAAGCATTACCTAACTAAATCCTACACCTGTCTGCACATATGTGCCTTGAGGTGTCCTCTTGGTGACTGCTTTTCCAATTTTACGAAGAGTAAACCAAGCTCAGGTGTCTTAATAACTTTGCTCTGGCTGCAGGGCCATTTGACAGGAAAACCGCACTTTGGTCTATGTTTCTGCACCTTGCCTGGCTTTTAAGTAGTGATCTAGCTGTTTTTGGATGAGGATACTGGTAGAAAAGACACTGGGGTAGCATGAATAAAGGCATGATGGCATGTAAACATGACACAGACATGATCTTGATGCAGCTAAGGCTCAGGTCTGTGCTTTGGGGCCCTTAGTAACTATCTGCTGCTTGCCTACTTTTCATTAGATCTGTTCTAAGGCCTGTTTGTAGAAGTTGACCTTGCCTCTGACCCCACAACAGACAGTGCTTTTTTATGTTGCTAATGTCAAAAGTAAATTCAAAG
Organism: Peromyscus leucopus; assembly: GCF_004664715.2. Classification (NCBI taxonomy): domain Eukaryota; kingdom Metazoa; phylum Chordata; class Mammalia; order Rodentia; family Cricetidae; genus Peromyscus; species Peromyscus leucopus. The sequence goes on from NC_051086.1 coordinate 22,452,802, forward strand.
CCTAGCTCAGAACCCTACACACTTCTGCCTGCCATTTGGATTAGGGTTTAGCACTGCTTGACAAGTGTTCTTGTGAACTATAGCCTGCCAGGATCAAATACAAACAACAACTGAAAGGCATTCCTACCAACCTCCTTAGTGTGTGAAATCCCTGCCACACTTTAAGGATAATGGTCCTTGGGGGTTTGCCAATCAACTCTGAAAGAGCTCTGGGAAAGAAGCACACTACCATGTTCTCCAGCAAGCCAGTGTCACTGCTGTGTGTGAGTGTGTGCGCTTAGGTGATGAAATGCACTCTTCCTTGGCTTGAGATGCCTGGCTTTTCTGCGTGCTCATTCTGCTCATGAAATCCTTTCATATCAAAGTTGTACTTCTATTAGGACCCTGGCTTGACTCAACAATGGATTCACTGATCCTTTGCCAGCATCATAAATCATCCAGAAACTTCATGGGAAGATGCTAGGGGAGGTTATTGATGACTACCAACCATCCTCTGAAAAGAAAAGTTTAGAAATACTGCATTTTATACACAGGATATCTGCTGTGTATAAGGTGTACACAAAGGCCTGTAAGGTGTCCAGGGTACATATGACCTTGGTAAACCCACTCAGATACTTATGTAACAGAATGTGTTCCTCCTATCATGATATAACATTCTTTGCCTTGATATTCCAAGAAACTTGGAGAAGTCCAAAATCATTCTTTTCCCACTGGAAGTAGCTTTTTTTTCTGGGATTCTGAGTCCAGTGACTGAGGTGTGCTGTGCAAAGTTTCCACAAAGTGAGGTTTATTCAGTCATAAAGTGGACTCTTGACTTATCCCAAATATGATTTATCTGAATACTTAAAAACACATATACAATTGAAACCCCTACACTGTCCAAATGCATAAAGGCTTGATGCATACAAACACATATATACACCCCCATGCATTTGTACAGATGAAAATGCACGTATTTTGCACACATGCTTAAATTCACTGGTTTGCATACAGATATACATGCAGGTTTTCTGTTAAATTGACAATAAATGTCTCACAGAACACCCAGAGATAATACTACCATATGAAATGAGTACAGAAGAAAATGTTTGACCCCATTTCAGTTACCTGAGTCCATTTCACTCTAGCCTATCTCAAAAGTGTTCTCCTCTGACTCTCTACCCTTGCAAGCCCATTCTTTGACAGATGCTGTGTTTTGGGTTTGGTGGGGAGGGGAACGGTGGTTTGATTCTGAACTTTAATATTGTTAAGATTCTCAGATCTGTGTAGGCCACTTGGAAATGCACATCAGCCCTTTTCGCCTTTCCAAGCTGTGCAATGCACCTTCTTCTGAGAATGGGAAGTTCATTTTGGTGCCCAAGCAAAAACACTCTGACTCTGGTCCAATATGGAACCTGAGCCTACATGGAACCCCAGCCTAAAGTTCCCAATTTGATGGACAGCTCTTGTCTCCAACCTCCTTAATCAGTTTGAAACTCTCCTCAGTTCCTGTGTTTTGGATCATGAGACCAGACTAACCTGGCCCGTGCGGGGGTTGGTGCGTCTGCATGGGGAACTGCACTAATCCGAATGTTTCTCTTTGTGTGTGCACCTTTACAGTGTTGTTTACCAGGATGGATTTTATGGTGCAGACATTTATGTAAGTATTCATTAACGTGCATGCTGTCCTCCTTACCTCCAGGAGTCATTCTTTATACAAGTTTGCTCTGAACTTAGTGGGAACCAATCGATTTCCTCTTCTGGGTCATGTCTTTCAAGGAGAAGGGCTGAGGATCATGAGCTCAAAAGACATGTGACTTGCTGTTTGAGGGGAACTAATGACTTGGACTTGATCAACTTTGGAATAGATAAGCACAACTGCATCTATTCAAAAAGGTGGTTTTTCTTCTTGACAAATTAAAAACTCCACCCACAGTGACATTCTCTCTACAGTTCTCAATATGCTCTGTGCGTTTTCACTTCGATATTCAGAACAACAGCTGTAGTTACCAGCTGCTGAGAACTGAAAGGTATTTTCATGGCGGATAGTTTTCGATGCTCTCCTTACAAATGTAATTATTTATCGACGCAGTGCTAGGAATATTCCATTTCTCTCTTTTCTCTGAACACAGCAATAAACATTTCCTAACTCCACCATCACGATGTCTGTGACCTGGAGTGGTAGGCTTCTTTATAACCCTTCATCCTCTTCATCTCTCCCAACAGTTCCCTGATTTAGAACTGTTTACTAATCGGTCCCATTTCATGAAGTTCCTCTTAGGAAGATGTGTCTCATCTTCAGAACCACAATGCACCTCCCCTACCCTGATCTGGATCACAACACAGCACTGCAGGGATGAAAATAGCTTGGAACAGAGTTTAAACTAAGTGGGCAGTAGAATAAGCCATTTTGTAAATCTCTCTCTCTCTCTCTCTCTCTCTCTCTCTCTCTCTCTCTCTCTCTCTCTCTCACACACACACACACACACACACACACAGATGTACCATTAATGACCTCAAGTAAGTTTACAGAATCATAATTTTTTATGTGCTAGATAAGAAAAATCAAACCATATTTCTGTGCAAATTGATGCTATTTATTAGAAAATGAGAGACATCGGTTATTTTATTCCTTTTGAATTTCACATTGCTGCAATCGCTCAGAATGGTATTAATTTCCATCAGTGATGTACTCGGTTTAGATCTGATTGTGTCTGAGACCCTTGCTGTCACCTTCAGGTTACTACAATATTCACCTTCTTGCTAGACTAGTGTGACTGAACATGTTTTTCATTTATCCCAAGAACAATTAACTTCCTTCTGTTACAGAACTTAAGCTGCCCCAACTGTGCCCTCTTCTTCAGACTTTCAGTTCATGCCATTTCAAATGTGAGGTGGGTAGAACCTGGTCCTACCCTCAGGTATAAAATGAATCAGAGTCAGTCCATACCCACAGCCTTTATGTAGCCTGGAGTGGATTACCAATGAACACAGCATCACTGAATTTAGGGCTTTATATTATGTCCTTAAACTTGGGAGGTGGAAGGTTTTACATAAAAGTCCACTAGAAAGAAAACTATCTCCATTAACATTTGTTCAAAAAAAGTAAATGTGGGTGTCCCTAGTTAAAAATAAAAACATACCTATTTCTCTGTACCTCAGTTTCTCACATATAAATGCTATAATATATATTAATTGTGCTCTTCCATACATGTTTCAAATGGATTATCTTATCCTGACCTTGTAGATTCTTGTGTAGCATAAAGAAAGTGTTAGCCAGGGGCAAAGATGCCTCAAGAACAGGAAACAGGGATGGGGAGATGACTCAGTCTGTATAGTGATTGCCATGTAAACAAGAGAAACTGAGTCAGAGTCCTGGCACCAACATACAAGTCCAGGCTCAGCAGTGCATGCCTGTAATCCCAGAGTCGGGGTAGCAAAAGCAAGAGGAACATGAGAACTACTAGACATTCCGCCTAGGGAATTGGTGAGCTCCCAGTCCTATGAGAGACCCTGTCTCCCAAAGTAAAGCAGAGATTCGATTGAGAATGACACCTGATCTCAAGCCCTGGCCTCCGCACATGTATGCACACATCCCCAACATGTGTGCATTTGTATACACACACACACACACACACACACACACACACACACACACACACAAGACGGGGAGGACAAGAAAAGAGTGAAAGGATTTCAGCACTGTACACTGTATCTTGGGGTGCTAGGGGCTACATCAGAAAATCCATGGAGCAAGGCAGAGAGAACAAAGGAGGCTCAGGAAAGTGGGTCTGCCAGAGTTTGTGCTTCATTAGGAGAGGCTTGAGTCCTGAAGGGAAAAGTTTCATAGCATGAAAACAATGTGCATTCTCAGTGTCTGTTTCAAATATGTGACGAGCTAACCTCACTGAAGTGCTAGGCTAGCCTATCATTTGCCCAATGTTTATCCTCTGGGCTCATGCAGACCACTGTAGCACAGCACTGCTGAGGGGTGTGCCTGTGTGAGATGGACCTTCCACCTCTGCAGCAGAGCAGAGCACCATGGGCAGCTCTAAGTTCAAAGGAAGTAAATGGCATGAATTTTTTTCCTACAGAAAGCAAAGCTCGGTCTCACTAGAAATATCATCCTGAATGTGTGGATTTAAGCCACAGGTCCTACTGCCCTGCTGTGGTATTAGTCTGAACAGTGAGTAGTAGAAATGCCCTGAGTAACACACATTTTAAAGTCATAGTGGTTGTAGAGATTTCTTGAAAATCATTTCATATTCTGTTTTACTTAAAGAAAAGTTTCTTTCATAGGTCTACAATCTCATTACAATATTATATAATAAATAGGTTCAGGGTAATTATCAGAGGTTCTGGGATGTCTGAATCAGTCCCCACATAAAGTTTGTCTCACATTTCCCTATAATCCATTAGCTAAGACACCAAGTTCCTACATTTGGTCCCCTCTTATCAAGACACATTCTTCCTGCTCAATCCCATCTCTGTCCTGTGGGCTATCTGAGAGGATCAACCACACCCACAGTAGAATACTCCCCAAAACTACTGCCCTACTCACCAAATCCTGCTGTCTCCATACTTTTGACTGTGTCCTCCAAGATCTCACTCCCCTACCACCTGAAGTTGAATCTCTTAGGTATTTCTGGAATTTTTAGTACTACCAGAGCACCAAGTATTGGAAAGACCTTCCAGACCCCTATGGCAGGCAAACCACAAGTTTCTGTGGACAATGACCTTCTTAAACTTCTCAAAGAGGAGCAGGTTGAGGGAAGAGAGAAGAATGATTGTAGATGACAGAAAATTGCCATAGAGTAGTCTTGTCAAGAAGTGCCATGGATCACATGCTCAGAAAAACAATATGGCAAAGAAAGCATTCCTCCTACACAGGCAAGGTTCCCTGCCAGAAAGTAGCTGCCTCTGGGCTTGGGGATAAGCCTGTGCACTGTGCAGACAGCTACACATCAGAGACAAGGGAAGTTCTGAGTCGGAGCAGGGGATGTGCAGGGTTATCACCAAAGTCCTTCTCCTGAGGAGGCTATAACACATACCTCTATTTTAAAAGATAGAGATGCCATTTTTATTAAAAGCATACTGAGTCTGAAACACACCTTGCATTTTAGTGAACATTATTGAAATGAACTCATTAGTTAATTTTCTTACCACTGGGACAGAATTCCTGACAAAATACCCTTAGGGAAGGGTAGGCTTATTTGGGATCATGTCTGAGTGTACAGTCAATCGTGGCTGGAAGTCCTGGTAGTAGGAACATGAGGCAGCTGGTCACATGCAGGGAACACAGGGGACATATGGGAATAAGAACCAGGGCTCAGTTTGCTCTCTCCCTTTCCTTCATCTTAAGGCCCCTCCCTGCCCACAGGACGTACCCCCCAGCCTTAGGGTGTGTCTTCTCACTTCAGTTAACCCAGTGCAGAAACTCCCTGCCAGAGGTGCCCAGAGCTTGTTTCAGAGGTAAATCAAGATCATGTCAAGTTGATAACTAATCAGCCACCACCTTCATTTTAATTAAAAAATGTGTCAAATTAAATAATAAAGAAACAACAGCAAGAGCAATATTGATTGAAAGTTGTGGAAATTGACTTCCCGACAAAGCCGGGCCCTCTACTCCCCAGTGAAGCTGTAGACATCTGGAGGCTACAGAGGAGTAGAAAATAAGAGCTGGTTGACATTTGCAGGGAGGATCAAAGAAGATGGCCTCTGAGTGAAGGCAATGACTGAAAATGGACAAAGGGACGGAGAGAAATTATAGCAGAGCAATAGAAATGTGAGGAATGCTGGGTGGAAACTGGGGTGAGACAGTGGTAAATTAGACAATAGGGGAGAAGTGGAGGAAGGAAAAAGAAGGCACAGAGTACTAAGGTCACCTGGGTCTTCCATAAGAATACCCTAAGTTCCTAAAGAGGAGGAGCAGTGCTGAGCCCCTCCCCCACCCCCAGCATGTGAACTTCCCTGGGATCCAGTGCATTTCACACTACTCTTAAGTTTTGTTAGGGCTTCTGATGTCTCAACAGAACTGGTTTTTTCATTCAAGTCACTTGTAATAAATAGGTGCACTCCCTCCATGTTGTGAGAGCCTGGGAATGAAAGGAATGAGCCTGGAGCTTTGGGAACACAGAGACCAGGAGTCTTGCAAACAAACCTCAAGATTTTATGTTGAAAGGGGTCCTGGAGGGGATGAGCTTTAGGCTGGCCTTTCTCAGTCACTATGAGGACTAACAGTGCTAAAGAGGCTGAAATGGGAGAGGATGCTCAGCATGCAGTCTAGGCCACAGCAGCCCCTCCTCACCACAGCCCATCAGACAGGGACTTTATCACCTCCATTTTCTTCTGAAGAGGATGCTCTTCCAGGAAAAAAAAAGAAGATGAAATAATTCATTCAAAAAATTTCCCTGACACCAAAGCTTGAGCCTACATGATCCGAAGACAGAGTTCAACACGTAAGCACTGGGCAACAGATTAATTTTAAATGGTGGAATTCTAGAAATTCAGTAAGAGAAAGGGAAGGAAGAGAGTGAGAAGATAATACAGAGATTATGAGGGGTGGGGCTGAGGAGATGACTCTGCAATTAGTAGCTGTTCAGTCATGAGGATCAGAGTGGAGACCCTGGACCCACATAACAAGTCAGTGATAAGAATTCTGGCCTCCCTGATGAGGACACCCACTCATATACATAGGAAGAGAGAAAAGAAAAAGAAGAGCATCTAAAGGGTGGGGCAGACCACTAGACAATATCTGAAATATTCAAATGAACAATGAAAACTAGGGAGAAAGATAAGAAGAAGAGAGAGAAGAGAGAGAGGGGAAAGAAGGGGAAGAGAAGAGGGAATTAAAATAAATTTGGATAGGTGTAGCTCCATGCTCTTAAATTTTACAAAAGAAAAGTTAAATGTAATCAAAAGCAAGGAAAGCCAGGTGACTTTAAAAATGTATACGCAGATCCCTAAATGTCTTCAAATAATCAACCACTTTTCTATCTGCCATGGAAGCCAGAGACTTTCTGTTTCAACTCAAATAATTTCTCTTCCACCTCCAGTGAGCCACATGAAATAGCCTGGTGGACAACTCTCCCATTTTACAGCTATTCTCAGTCTATGTGGGGCTCTACTGAGATGAAATCTGAGTTAAGCATGTTAAGGATGTATGCATCGCACATAGTTATCTTAAGTGCACCTGCATACACACTAGGTAAGGATGTTTACAATACCACTGAAGCCCTCAGTGTGATCAATGCAGTCGTGAAGTGCCATTTTGTTGGGTGAGCAGAAATGGCTAACATTGCTGTTGCAGCTCAGATTGTCCGTGTACATTTATCTTAGCCCCCTGTGTCATTAACATCAAAACTCAATCCTCAGGTAAGCCAGAAAATTCCAACCATGAGATAGAGAATCATCATACTGAAACTGTTGTGATGCAGACTAAAAGAAGCCATGAAATTATCCTTTTATCTTCTTAAAAACAAACACGGGTATATCCACACGATTTGAGCTCCGGGTGCACCTCCCTTACAACTGTCAATGTGGGGATTTGCAAGTCCAGTACTGGGGCATGCCTAGCCTCTCTTTTGGTTTGACAGGTGGCTCTGAACACTAAACTAAGAGAAGCAAACTTGTAAATGAATTGCTCCAGGGTTGCTGTCTGATTTGTGCACTTTCTTTTATTTATTTCATTTTGCATTGAAAACATTACATCTCTGTTTCCTTATAGAGTAGTGTATCAAGAGCCAGTGTATGGCAATAAATTGCTACAGGTATGAATTCCTGACTGATGGAAAAACACTCATCACGTGGTTGTGGGTTTGCTCTGAAATTCTGACTAACAAGATGATTCTCGGGAGGGCAAATGTTCTCTAACATAGAGGGAAGCCTTAACTGAATTTTCCAGTTTTAATACAGAGTCACCCTGTTCCCTTCTGACATGTCCACAATGGATTTGGGACACTTCCTTCCAGATACCAGCACTGTATCTGTACACTTGACTCCACCATGAATATGCCACCTTAGAGGTCAAATGTGGCTTTTAATTTCTTGAATTATAAAAATTTAACAACCAAAAATGAAAAAGGGCCAGGAAGACATCTCAACAGACAAAAGTGTTAACTGCTAAGACCTGACAACCTACTTAAGTTTGATCCACAGAAACGAAGGTAGACAGAGAGCATTGACTTCTAAAAGTTGTTATCTGGCTTCTACATGGTTTCTGTGGCATGCATGCAACACACACACACACACACACACACACACACACACACACACACATAGTCACTATGTGCACATACATGCACACATAATAACAATAAATCAGAAAGAAAGAATTTTTGGATTAGGGAGATACCTCAGTAGGTAAAGTACTTGCTGAGCAAATATGAGGACCAAAGTCTGTGTTCTCCAGAAATCAAATAAAGCTGGCTACCACACCACTAGTCTGTCATCCATCACTGCTGCAGAGAGATATGAGGAGGAGACATGGGTATTCCAAGAAGCTCACAGGCCAGCTATCCAGGTGTGCATAGTAAGAAGCAATAAGGTGGAAGGCAAGGGCCAACACCCAAGGTAACATCCACATCGACAGCATGGTGCATACATACACACACACACACACACACACACACACACACACACACACACACCATGAGGTGGGGGTTTAGAGGGTTTATTAGAATCAATTTTATCATAATCTTTAGATGGTTCTTAGAATACACTGGAATATTTAAATCAAAATTCTCTTATCCCTCTAACCTTGAGGGGCTGCATGGCTAGAATCTCCTATACCTCTCACCGCTCTTACTATAGATAGTTAGAATTTTTTTCCAGTTGCTAAACCTATTTCTCATTTCCAAAGAAACACCAAATGAGTAAATTTGTAGGATGTAGAAAACAGAAAAAAAAAAAAAAAAAAAAGGACGCATCCACCACTGGTCAAGAGTCCTCAGATGTGCTCTACAGCTAATGCTACAACTGCCATGTAGCTGGAAGATGGTAGCACAGATGGTTCCGTGACACAGGCTTGTCATCCCAGCACTTGAAAGGCAGAGGCAGGAGGATTGCAAGTTCAAGGCTGGTTACAGAGAAGCCAATACTAGCCTGGGGCAGTTAATGGGATCCTGTGTCACAACAAAAAGTCAAAGGAAGGCTTTGGTTGTAGGACAATAACAGAGCCCTTACCTGGTGTGCATAGAGCCCTGGGTTCAACTTCCAGCAAAATAGACACACACACACACACACACACACACACACACACACACACACACAACATATTTTTGTGAGTAGAATAGATAAAACTGCTGTACTTTTTTTCTCTTTGGTTTGGAGAAGGAAAAATCTCCTTGTCGGTGACATTATTTTTTCACTGGGTCTGCAGTTACCAGGTTCAGTAAGACCTGAGTCTGCAGTCCTTAGACAGAAGGCAGATCTCATTCTTCAGACAACAGCACAGAACTATGCAGACACTCCAGCTCTGTTCAGCAAGCTGCAGAGGACAGAGCAATATAGCTCATCTTAGTCACCTTTTTGCAAAGCAAATTCAAGCAATTTGTATCTGTGGGCCATTTTACAGTGCGTGCACATACACTGAGTTAGTGCACAGCTCCACTGTTGCTGAAATATAAGAGAAGTAGGAAAGACAACACACAGTGCAGAGAGGTGGTGTGATCAAGCCTACTAATCCTTTTCACCCCATTATCACATATTGCAGAGACTAATACTCCACAGCCACCAGCCCACAGATGCTTACATTGAAATAAAATTAACTAGGAGTTGAGGGGGGCCTCCTTTGGTAAAGTACTTGCTGTACAAGCAGGGAGACCTGAGATGGGTCTTCACAACTGAGAGGTTTTGAGTTTTCTTTTGTTTGTTGTTTAAATCCAACCATGGAGACATCTCTTTCTAACCCTAGAGCTGGAAAGGCAGACAAAAGAATCTGTAGGGCTTGCATGGCAAGTTCTAGACTAATGAGAGACCCTGTCTCAGAAAGAAAGAAAAATAGAAGGTGGACAGTTTGTGAGGAGGTTGTCCTCTGACCTCCAAACACATGAACTCATATGTGCACACTCAGCTGCACACACATGAACACACATGCAACATACATGAATTCATTGAACAATAGTCAGTCTGGTATAACTGTATCCCAGCATTTTGGAGGTGGAGACAGGAGGATCACAAGTTCAAAGCTTTCTTGGCTATAAGATCAGCTCAAGGCCAACTTTGAACTTATACGATACTATCTCAAAGTGAAAAATAAAGTTTAAACAAAAGGAAGGAGGGCTTGGAAAATAGCTTAATGGTGGAACATTTCACCAGCAGGTACAAGATCCTAGTGCCACAAAATAAATGATAAGGTAAAAGCAAATCAAATTAACAAAATGTAAGTAAATTAATTAATTATAGTCCCTGCATTTCAAGTAATAAGAAAACACTTAAGACTGTTGGCCACCATGCAGGACAAGATACCGGCAGAACACTGCTGTTAGCACCATGTGATCTGTTGACCAAGGTCAAAGCCACCTCATTGTAAATGCCAGCAGACTAGAGTCTGAAGAATTCTTAGTGGAAGGCGGCGACATGGCTCTGCAGTTTCGAGTGCTTGCTGCTCTTCAGAGGACCAGTGTTTAGTTTTCAGCCCTGACTTTGGGTGGCTCCAACCACCCATAACTACACATCCAGAGGATGCAATGGCCCCTTCTGACCTATGTAGGCACATGCACACATGTGTCATACATCCACACAAATACACATAAATAGAAATTAAAACAAAAACTTGACTGGGGATGTAGCCCAATTGATACAGTGTGCTGCATTTGATCTTGCCTCAGAAACAAAGCACAGAGACAGACAGACAGACAATGTTTAAAAGCAAAAATCTTAAGTAACAGACCAAACCTCAGGGTACTAACCACTTGTGACTGTTTAACATAGAAGCTGATTTCCTCTCAATGGTGAAGCCTTAAGTAAATATACAAAAAAGAGATCACTCTCAAACTCATAGTTTACCTTATTTTGGGGGAGAGGAAAGGAAAAGGAGAAATAGTGTAATCAGATTATAATCTCAAAAAGAAAATTCAAAAGAAAAAGTTAAAAATGTTCTTACTAGCTGAATTATCAACCTTGTAGGCAGTGGAGCTCACATTTGTTACTTTTGTTTGCACTGTAGCCGTGCTTCCCACTTGTTGAATACCTACCTGCTCTCATGATAGACCCTTCTGTAAATGCCCAGAGACAATTGTAGAATCTGAGCCACAAGGGCTTGCAAAGAGACATTCCTGGGCACAGATTCCATCACCACTTAGAATTTATTTGGAAACTGATATACCTATGCAAATAGCTTTAACAAACTTTGCTCTGGACAGACAGATGCACAGCCACATGCGTGCATGCACACAGACACAGACACAGACACAGACACACACACACACACACACACACACACACACACACTTCACTCAGTTGATGCTAATGCCTCATAGTCATTAGCTGGCCAATTCTAACCCCTTTTACCCCATTATATTTAATGTACATACTTGCATACTTATATCATTCTGATACATCATGAAAGCCAAGAAAAATAGTCAGGCAGATTAAAAGCAGAACTCTGGAAAACTGGTGGTCTGATTTCTTCATGGGCCATCATTCCTCCTCTGGAGTTCAGTGCTGGCCTGACACCTGCTTTGTTTTTATGACTCTTCGGCACTTTTAATGAGTTCCCTCATTCCTCATTAGAGAGCACTGTGTTTGGAACACCAGGTGGTGTCTGGCTAAGACCTTTTTTTGTTTTAAATTACACATTTTTTTTTCCTTAAGGAAAGCTGTCACGGAAACTCCTGGCTCTGTATTATTGGTGATTATCCACCAAGAAGTCTTGGGTGTGTCTTTAACCAAGGCTGATCCAAAGAACAAATTTCCTCATAGAAAAACTGGCTCTATTGAGCTATGACATATATGATAGAGGATTTCAGTCAGAAACACTGGAAGAAACTGTCAAGAGCTATTACCTACGTGTTTCAAGTTGCTTTTGTAGCCTTGCTTCATCTCTGGGTATAAGGCTACATGTATGACACTTGTCAGCTTTGCCCTGCTGTCCTTGGGCATTTTGCTGTAGTCAGCCCTCTGACATGCCACTTTATCCTGAGTTAGCCCTCATCCTAAAGGCAAGACTCCAACCTTGAAGGATTGCATACTGCACATTCTCATTAGAACCTGAATAAGGCCCTTGTTACCTCTAGACACTGGATCCAGTTTGTTAATTGTGCTGAGATCATTCCATGGTGACTGACATATTGCCCTGGTCTGTTGAGCAAGATGCCCTTATTTTCTCAGTTGGATAATCAGTGCTCCACTGCACACAATTCCTTTTCAATGTACCCATTTGCTCTTCCTCTGTGCTTAATTGAACAACGGCAATTACTGGTACACAGAACTAAATGTTAATTATTTTTCTTTTTAGATTTTTTTCTCTTAATGATTTTATTTACAAATTGGAAGACTTTATCATATTTCCCCCTCCCTTGAACCAAATTCTTCATCTGAATTTGTGTGACAAGTAGCAGTGTAATATTTTCAGCTGAGAAGACAGAATTTTTGACAATTGTTCACTTTTGTAATAATTATGGAACATTAATAAAGCCTTCTACAAAACCATCAATGATTAAGTGGCTACACACACACACACACACAAACATGCATGCAATTACTAAAAAACTTATTGATCTGGTTTCTGAAAATCAATATGAGGCAGGAGAGTATCTACTTTTATGAAGAAATAAAGATAATTTAATAAAATTTAAGTTAATATTTGGTAAGTTATGGTAAAGCATGGTCAATTCTGGAAACCTGGAAAGTTCAGCAAAGTAGGAAGAATATTTAATCCTCACCCCCAAACCAACATCATTAACACGTAGATGCATTTTCTTAGGGCCTCTGGGTTCTGCCTCTGAAGATATGCTTAGGAGTTCTAACCTTTAACACACAGCCTGGACAGGTCTTCAACCTCCTGTCTCCAGTACTGTTCTACTTCTGCTGTGATACTAAGCTTTCCTTAACCTCAACCTTGGATGGGAGGCCTTGGGTACCTGCTTCTCTCGTGCGGGCTCCTCACTTCTGGGTATTGCTGAACTGGGCTCTGCGTTCCTAAGCCTCATATCTACTTGTATTTTAGGGTGGTTATGCTGCATACCGCTACGCCCAGCCCACCCCTGCCACTGCCGCTGCCTACAGTGACAGGTAAGGGTCTTTCTTCCCTTGATGACTTGAAAATAGCTGGTGGGGCAGGAAATTCTCATTCTTATTTGGTCTTGCTTGAAACATGCATGACTACTGAAGAGGATGCCCCTAAAAGTTAGGTCCTGTGGTGAAGTTATTATGCACAGGCTACCTCGAGAGAAGATGGATGCTTAAGCCTTGCTCATTGTGAACTCTTCACTTTGTCTGATGCAATGCAAAGAAAATCTGCTCTGTCCCTGGATAGCTATTTTCTGGTCTCTTTATTCCTATGACCATGTATCTTACACACACACACACACACACACACACACACACACACACTACCATTCAACTTTCTCATGGCCTTCTATGTAAGACCATAGTTTCATCTAATTCATAGAAAGAAAATGAGAAAGTACTAAGCCTGAAGATTCACTTCCTTCCCTCATGACACCCAGGAAAGCTTTCATCTCTGCCCATTGAATTCAAAACAAAGGAATGGGCAGAACATCTGGCTTTCATAAGGAGATTCATTGATCTTGGCAGTGCCCAGTGCCCAAACCTACAAACATAAGCCAACTTTCATTTGCACTGCACACCTCACATGAAGACTGGCAGCTGGAGGTACAGAAATGTATTTGAGAAATGCAGAATTCCAAATGAATGTGTGTGACTGGCTTGGTCCCCAGGCTTTCGCGATGTGATGGTTTCTAAAACAGTTATAGCTATTTCTATATAGGTGCCTTGTTGGAGGGGGGGGTGGGTCGTAAGCCAGCCAACAAACAAAATGCGTGTGTTTCCATATTGAATGCGATTTCCTGGCTCTGTTCTCTGCGGACATCAATGTGAATGTTCAGGTGCTCTGCATGCATGAATGTCCCGGAGGGTGCTTATTTTCGTGATGACTATTTTAATTTAAGGATATGTTTCATGAATAAAATGATAATAGTATGGTAACGATTTGCATGTGTGGCTGAGGCATGCTGGGTCAGACAGGTAAGCAAGCAGACCAAGGGCATGGCCCAAGAAAGAGAACTGTCAGAAGACATTGGGCTTGCGCCCGGCTTGTGGCCATGCAGTTCCTCTCAGTTTGCAGCGGTGCACTTTTCCTGCACCTCCACCCCATTTCTCACAAGTGTTGTTAGCTCGCAGCAGCTGCAGAATTCTTCGGCAGTTTAATAAAGCAAAATAAATCCCTGAATTTAAGATGCTGTACTTAGCTCCATGCACTAACTTGTCATAAATGACTCTTTGGCAAGCAGAGCTGAGATTTGCTATCTGGCTACACACAGGAATTATTACTGTTTTCTCATGAGCACTCATAGCACGTTTTCTAAATTGTAGAGAATCTTCAAAGAAATCCAAGCCACTGGCCAGACACACTTGTAAACACATGAATTATCCATTTATCCAAGCATCAGTTGCCAAGATGCAAGGTGCTTCATGTAAATTGTCATCTTCAGTATTCTCTGACACAGGGTTAGGAAAATTGAGAGGGTCAATAAGGCTAATAAAAATGATGACAATCTTGAAATACTTGAGATCATTCTACAAATGAAAAGGCTTAAATGTTATTAAATTCCATGCACTGAAGATCCACACAGTCTCAATTGTAATGTGGCTCAGCTACAGCCCTTAATTATTTTTATGAAAATATCTCTAGATGCTAAATTCTCAAACGCCCACTTTGTATGTAATTATAATCATAGTAACTTTAGCCTGCTGTATAATTATAAGAATCTTAAACAGATTTATTTCTTTGAGTGTTTATCTTGCTTCTCCTCAGAATAAGTGCATCTAGCCCCAAGTTGAAGAAAGGTTAATTACAAAGATAGACTTTAAATCGCCTTCTTCAATAAGACTAATTTAGACACTTGATCAAAACAAACAATGTTTAATACTATTCTTAGAGTTACTGAGGAAGCCCACCATCTCCACTTGCACCAGTCTGAAACTGTTAAAATCCTCTGCATTGTGGAACACCATATATGTAAATATCTGTATAAAACCTACAATTTTAATATTATTAAGAGTTCTCATTGGTGATACATTCTACTGAAAAACAAAATACCTTCATTCTTGGATTGGTAAATCTTTAATAACTTCAATTCCCAGTTTAGTGTAACAGTTGCAGCTGAAGGAATCCACTAACTATATTCTTTTCCATGTAATTGGCCTCTTGCTGTTTATTAGAGATGTTTGCACATTAGGTCCCCTTGGTTGCTGTGGAAATTGATTACTGGCTCTATTTAACTTTATTGTAAGCAGAATACTTGTCACCTATGGAATTATTCATTGAGGTAAATTCAGTAATAGGTGAATTACCAGAAAACAATCTCTAAAATGGAATTTCTGGTTTTGATTTATCACTATTAAGTGGTGGTTCCTTTTATTTTTAATCAATACAGACAAGGAAAGGGCTTTATTAAAATATATTCAGGGGGAAATGGCGGATTATCACAATAGCTTTTGAATCTCTACTAAAAATGCAGAATCTATCAAGGCAAAAAATAATATTTTTTTTACACACTCATACTATAGCATCAGTAGCAGCAAACTCTAACTTCCTCTTCTCTAGAAGACAGACAGAATGACAAAGAGATATACCTCTTAACCAAAAGAAACCCTTTCAAACTTGGAAGGGAAATCAGTGGAGTTGGGAATGTTTGAAAAATGGTCACTGGTTGTCAATTTGATTAAAAGAAACAAGCAACAAACCTTCCCTGTGATTCACTCTTCAGCCTTCTCCAAAGTGAAACTAAGTCTTCTGTGCTGCCCCCACGACTCCCATTCGTGGAATTTTACCTTTACTCAACACAAATCATACCCTTATAAAATTAAAGATTCAGGAACCCTTTGAAAACTATTGAACTGCAGTAACCTCAGTGCTGTCTGGAAGGTCTTTAATGGGCACCTTGCAGCTCCCTGCCCATCATCTTCCTGCTTAAATGATCACATGCTGACAATCTCAGAGCAGCCTGAGAGTCTCTGGGTATTGACCTCCTGAAGAAAAGACCATCTGCTGTGGGCCAAGCTTTTCCCAAACCACAAAGATTGAACTGAACTAGGTAATATCACAGCTTCTTTGAGTGGGAATAAGTGAACAGCTTTCCTTGGCATTTTATAAACATTTGGTAAACACTTGACCTGATCAGTTCTTTATTTTGTTAATCTCACTTTGGTGTAATGGAAGCCAGCTGTCCAGACTCTCAAGGAGATTGTTTTCTGAGCTTGAACCAATCATAGCATGGTGGTGGGGCCTGTGGTCATCTGGTCATTGCATGCTATTTGGTGTTGCTGATGTGTCTGTGGTATGTGTTGGGTTGGACAGGTCCATCACATTAGCTCCATGAATGGCTTGCTTGGAATAAGCCTGGGGTACAGGTCTCTTTATTGATTGGCTCTTGGTTCCTTGTGTTTTATGGCTTGGTCCTTGTTGCATCTTTCAGCTGTCCAGCTGGGAGGTGGGAAGTGGGGAAGGTACCCTGTTCAATGAATTGTGCCACTCATAGTGGGGGAATATATGTGATGTGTACATAGCATTGATGAAATACTCTGGCTAGAAAGAAACCCTGGCCATGCTTGTCCTGCTTGCTGATACTCTAACTTCCCCTAAGGACTGGTGCATGAAAGTGTCCCTCCATGTTAGGGAAGAGAGTAGACACAGGCAGGTTAGAAAAGAACCAAGAACAGCATGTCCTACTGTCAAGTTTAACAATAATATGGTTGTAACTGGGACCATTTCTTCTATCAATTAAAATATGATTTTCCTCTCAAACAAATATAATACTTTTTGAAAAGTAAGATAGTACATAATACTGAAAATTAAGGCATAACAATCTATCACTTAAGAAGGAAAATAAATTATATCAAGTTCTATTTAGGTTAGAGAGATGTGCTCATTGGAATGTTGATGTCCATTGGTTGACACTTTTAGGAAATATGTTTATGATAAAATGATTTTTATCAAATAATTTCTATCCTAAATACATTTTCTTATATTTTTATTATAATAAGGGCTTTTGCATTGTTATAATATAAAAATACATTTTTAAGTAACCAAGAAATATGTGTTCCAGAACATAGAATGAGATATTCACAATTATGTAAAGTTATCTTCTGGGTAAGAGAAGCTCATTAAAAGTCAGACAAAACTATAAAACATTTATTTACTATAAAGATCTACAAATGCCAGAGTTGTATTAACATGAGAGTGCAGAATCAGACACATAGACTAAGCAAGGAGGCTGCAAGCAGCCGGGTTCTGCTTTCAATTTATTCTCTTCATTTTCTGAGACCTTAAAGTTTCATTGTTTTTATATGATAAGAAAAGAAAGTATAATATTGGCAATTCCATATCGCTCAACCTAATATAAACCAAAACAAAATCTTGTCATCTTACATACATATAGGGAACTTCTAAGAGTTTTGGAGATAATTCTCAGAACAAAAAAGCCAGGACTTGTGCAGTTCAGGCACTCATATGGTGTGTGTTAAGCACCATTCAGACCAGGTGCTCACAAGCTGAAGAGTAGAGGATTCATTTCAGAGAGAGATAGATTAGTAAATTTTTAAAAAATGTAATAGGAATAATTAGGCATATCTTTGGTATCATATTTAAAATTACATAGATGATAAAGGCAGAAACGTCAAACATATGTAGATGGGGAGATGGATGGATGGATGGATGGATGGATGGATGGATGGATGATGGATGGATGGATGGATGTGAAGAGAGATAGATGATACTTAGATCCATGGGTGCGTGGATAAAGGAAGGAAAGAAAACAGAAAGGAAGGAAGTAGAAGCAGGATAAGCAGGGGGAAGGAGGGAGCAAGAAATGAAAAGGGAATTATCAAGAGTAAAATACCATCTATTTTTCCCTCTTCTATTGCATCATGAGCAAGTCTACAGAGAACAGAATGAAATTCTTATGTAAAACCTTATTCTAAAGACTGAAGCAGCAGTTGGATCTGAGTCCGTTCCCACCTATGTAACAGCCCCTCAGTCTATCTTAGAAGTTATTTTCTGGATTCAGATTTAAGATTACCAAACTTCCACCATGAAAACAGGCAAATAGCTTCATTTAAAATGATAAGTCATTTTGCTTAGCATCCGAGAGAGAGAGAGAGAGAGAGAGAGAGGGAGAGAGAGAGAGAGAGAGAGAGAATAGTATGTATATGTACAAACACACACACACACACACACACACACACACACACACACAAAAAAAAAAAACCTATGTAGGGTGTTGGCACTGTAAAAAGCAAGTGAGCATCCTGAATAAAAAATTCACTATTTACATTTAAGGACTTTATTTTTGTTGTAGAAAGATTATTTTACAAAATTGTTGTATCATCTGAACTTGATGATTTTACACTTTTTTTTCTAGCTATGCATTAAAATATAGAGAGTTTAATGTATAGACCATGTAGAATGTTTAATGAGAACAGACAGCACAGAGGAGGGGCATTTCCTGGTGTCCCAGTTCTTCCTTTTCAAACCAGGTATGATAAGAATTCCAACTATTTCAGAACAGCAGAAGTAAGCCTCATGCCTGTTCTTGGGGACATGTGTAAGGATAGGTCTCACGTTCACAGATGTACTGCTTTCCAGGGCTAGGAGATCTGGGAAACTGAAATGTGGCCATCAACTCTCTCTTTGGGGACTAGTGAATTCTGACCATTCTTCCTTCTACCATGCAGTTAAAATGCTTTTCCCCTAGGAATGAGCCACAATAGAATATGGTACCTTTGTTTCTTCTTTTTTTAGTTCATAGCCAATTTCCCTTTCTGGAGACTGCCTTGGAAAAATAAACCTTGACAACTGTGTGGGGATTTCCTGTTTACATTTTCTATCTTTTTAAAAAACAAACTCATGAGAAAATCTAGGGAGGGTATGACAAAACTTGGTCATGCCAAACAAGAATGGTGTTCTCAGGTTCACAGAGGGCTAAGGGGGAAGTTCATGAGGGCTCAGGGCAGACCCAAGAGTATCATGTGGCATGGCTCAGTGAGATAATGCCGCTGAGGTCATTCTTGACTGTCAGGCATGAAGTGACAGTAAGAAGGAGCCGTTGCCCAGTAGCTTGTGGCAGCAGCTTACTGAGGTTGTTCTTGGTTTTAGTTTTTTAGTAATTTCTGTCACTGTGATGAGCAATTCTAGGTTTTGTTTTTTTTTTTCAAACAAAAGATGCTCTGCTACCTTATAATAGAAATGTAGCAGGAATGAGTCACCAGTGTCTTTATATCCATTTGTATCCCAGTGCCACTGCTGAAAGTATAGTCAGGATTTTATTAAAACCTCTATATTGAAAACATCCATACATGTGCATGCTCACATGCACACACAGGCACATATGCACCCAGATATATGTATGTATATTGTCTTACTTTTATGTGTCTCTGTTTTTTTTTTATTTAAAGTTCATTTCTTTAACAGATTCAGTCACATTTTTGAGTGACACACAGCCCCTTCAAGAAGAGAAAGAGAATTTAATTGTTCTAGAAAGTTATCAGATATTTAAAAGAAATTCACTTCTGAGAGAGCTATGATACAGCTGAAATATAAGATGAAATGCCAGGCAAAAGCAAATTCTTTAATAGGCCATATGCACATGTCACTGCATCTTTAAAATTGTTCTGATTTTACATTCTTAAAAAAGTTACAGCTATGCTAATTCTACTTTTTCCCAATATACCCTTTAAATTGTTATTGATTTAATTTGAGAACAACTAAGATGATTCTGAAATTCTAGAGGAAGAAGCAAAAAGCACTTGTAATTTGGGTCTATTGATGCCAAACTGAACAGTAAGGAGAAATACTGGTATTATTAAAGGACCCACTTCCTGATTTTCTCTTATTTTTAACCTAGAGACCATTTATACACACTTTCACATTCACATACACACTCATATATAATCATACACACACACACACACACACACACACACACGGTTCTCTCAAGCCTTAAATGAGTCCAAGTTTTGTCTCAAGAATTAATTACTTTTTATCCATAACCTACCATGGCTTGTCTAATGTTATGCACTGTTGGATGAATATGTAATTGAGGCAGTTAGAAAAAATAGACCTGTAATAATCCACAGACCAGACCAAAAAGGGTCCAGGGAGAGATTAAGGGCATTCCAAACCCAACAGACCATGGCCATCACATCCACATGGGAAGCCACTTCTGCAGGTGACAAGACAAGGTATAACAGCTCCTTTGGTCATGTCATGGCCCGATCACATGCTTTTCAGGTTGCAGATCATTGGCTTGATGGGCCACAAAAAAGCAAATGGAATCCATCTTTTAAGTAGTACCATCACAGCCCTTCCACTGTGAATGCTTAGAAAACATTGGCTTCCTAGAGGTAGGTCAGGAACCTGTGGTGAGAATACAGACTCCACAGCCACTGGGTGAGCCCTTCCCACTCACAATAAAGAGTGACCTTGGTAATGACAGTCATCCAGCAGAACAGAAGGACACACACCCAAGGTAGAATCTTAGCTTATGAAATATTTATATATGTCTCCCCTCAAACTGGGGGAAATTCTTATTCCACAAGCATGAAGACTCAAGTCCAAATTCCCAGCAACCATCTACAAACAAGGCATGGTGGCATGCACTTTTGATCCCAATGCTGGGAAACAGTCAAATCTGTAGAGCTCACTTGCCAGCCAAGCTCACTGAAATGCCAAGCTCCAGGTTCAGTGAAGACCCTGACTCAGCAATGAGATGGAGAGTGACTGGTGCACACGTATGTGCTTACACACATATATCACACACACATATATACAAATTTAAAATTATCTATTTAAAACATGCAACTTCTCTACAATATTTTTCCTTTAGATGTTATTTTTATTGGGGATTGACTTCTCCTTTCTGTTCTCTATTTTGACCTTAGCTCATATGCTAAAGCTGTTATCTTTTGGAACAAGATGGAATTTTTCCGTTAAGACCCTCTCCTACTTCTAAGGGTATCAAAGCAAGTTATAACCCTGTGCCTAAGAGCACAGGTTGATGTCCAGAATTGGCTGCCATTGGCATGTGGCATCTAAGTTATTTCTATAACTTAGCAATTTTGTGTAGAAAAAGTCATCTGACAGCAATGAATGATGATTTCTTTTTTTGATGATTTTTCTCCCCGATGTAGATCACAGTGATTGATTCTTCCGGAATTCAATGCTCTTCAAAACTGTAGTGCATTTCATAGTTAATTAACATACAAAACAGTTAGAAGGAAACCTGCTTACTGTTGGTGGGGGAGAACTGAAGAGATTCTTAATTAGCTAGCTGTCTGGCCCTCCATCCAGCTTAGTTTTGCTATACAATAATGCATGTTTAGACAGATGAATAGATTCCAAAAAGTTCAAACAATTAAACCCAAGTATTATTTCTCCCTAGCTGTCTTCATAATTTACCTTAAAATGCTTTAGCCAGAGATAGGAGGAGGCAACATCTCTGATAACTTTCATCCGTGGGTC
Source organism: Peromyscus leucopus (assembly GCF_004664715.2). Lineage (NCBI taxonomy): Eukaryota > Metazoa > Chordata > Mammalia > Rodentia > Cricetidae > Peromyscus > Peromyscus leucopus. The sequence continues at coordinate 22,474,484 of NC_051086.1, forward strand.
TACCCACCTGCTACTGTCTTCACTCCAGTCTCCCTTCTTCAGTGACCTCATAAATGTTTGGCATCTCTCAAACTATATTCCCTTGTGACCACCTGCTTCAACTGGCCTCTGGCCATAATTATCATTATCCTAACCCCAAGGTCATAGGAAGAGAAAGTGCCTCCATGGTAAGATCTTGTCATTGACTGTATAATAGGCTGGCATCAATATAAAACAAACCTTTCAAGAACTGAATCTGGTTTCTTTTAATGTCATTGAGCCTTAGCTTTCTCATCTGCTCAGAAGGCAGATCATACTCATCAGACTACAAGTGAGGTGAATGTTATAAATCAATAAGCTGGTACAAATGTCATTAGCTACTTAATTTCTGATCTGAGGCTATCTTAGAGATGATTTACTATAAGCACTGGACTGACAGAGGCTAGAGATTAAGTTAACTACATTTAAACTGTGAGTTGTTTTCCCACCTGATCATCTCTAAGACTCACAAGAACAGTGGCACACTGAGGTTCTACATGTTCCTTCATAGCCCATGGCAGGATATAGCTGAGCTATGTTTTGAAACAGGATCTTGTATGTATCGTCTGTTTTCTTTAATGTGTACTTGTGCTAATCAATCTGTGCTACTGACATACAGAAGATAATCACAAATTTAGGTTAAAGCTGGAATCTAACCTTAGTTCAATTATTTAATCCATGAGAGAATATGGGCAAGTTACAGAGTTTATCAATATTCTGCTTGCCTGATCTGTAAAGTGAGAGAGATGGGTGGTCACTAACTCCTTGGCTTCCTGTGAAAAAAACTATTACATGGTTTTGAATGGAAGTGCTTCAGCTATAGCCTGAGATCAACACGTAGTATACCATCAACACCACCATGACCACGACCACCACCACCACCAACCACCACCACCACCACCACCACCACCACCATCACCACCAGCATCACCATCACCATCACTACCAGCAGCACCATCACTATCACCACCATCACCAGCATCACCACCACCACCACCATCACCACCAGCAGTGTCTCTCAACTCCATGAGTGTTTATTTAGTGACTTCAGACACATTTTTCCCATATTCATGCTTCTGCTTGTGTATGGATCATCTGCTCATGCACCTTCAAAAAGGATGGAGTTACCAGATATGTACCAGCTTCCTAAAGGAGACAACCTTTTCCAGGACAAATCCAGCCTCCAAATCCACTGCCCTTTTTTTGAGTGGGGCAGAAGATGACGCTATCTTCCACGCTGTTTTCATTTTCAATTAAATCTGCACAAAGTCTTTGAGGAACATATATTTTAATTTCTAGCTCAATTTCCCAGTGAGAAGACTAAAGCCCTCAGAGTTGAGATAACCTTCCTAATGAGACACAGCTTGTACTGACAGCCCTGCCTTTGAGAGTCGCTGCTAGCTCTGTCTCATCTGACTGGGGATATAATGGGCAGTGGGGGAAGGGCAGGCTGTTAGAGAGACTGATATGACGGGGAAGGTGTGCATGATCTCTGGATAAGAGAAAAGCCCTGAGAAATGACTTTCCAAAGTCCCAGGGTTGTCTTGTCAAACAGTCAAATTTAGGAGAAACTGGAAACTCTCTTAATTTAAGCCTTTTTAATACAATATAAGCAAAGCAGTTGTGCCTACATGAAGTGACTCTAAATATGCTTTCATATATTCATTTTTATAAGGGATCATGATAGCTCCCTTTTGCAGCCTTTTCTACTTCATTTGGTTATTTGTTGGTTTGTCTGTATATGCCACATCTCATGTGTATATGATATATTATACATGAAACCTATAAAAATAACCACAGGGAAGGCAAACATGCACCTCACTGGGATCTGTACCTTCCAGAATAGAACTTTGAAGCTGGACATGGGAAGAGAGGTTAAACAGTGATCAAAAGCAGTTGTATCATTTTCCTCTTCTAAGTAACAAAACTGACATATACCTGAGATTATGAGGTTGAAGATGGTGTATCCAGTACAGGCCTTCCACAATGGTACAAAGGCCCTAAGAACATGCCCCATCCCTGTGGCTTAGCTCTGAGTCCTCAATGACCATTTGAAAAACCAATGGAGCTAGCAAGATGGGTAGGTGGGTAAGGGTGTCTGCCACCAAGCCTAATGACCTGATCCCAAGGACTCACACGGTGAAAGAGAACTAACTCCAGTAACTTCTCCTCTCACCTCCACATGTATATTGTAGCATATGTGGACACACACACACACACACACACACACACACACACACACACAAATCCTTACTTGTCGTCAAGGTTGGGACATCAAGGTTGGGAACCTCTGGGCCTTATAACTAACAGATTCCCCAGAACCTGCAGGTAGAATCAAATTGATTTCATCCAATTACTATGTTGGGGGACCTCTGCTGTCGCCTTCCAGGTCAAGAGACCAACTCACAGGCTGTAGGGATTTTTGTAGTCAGCATCTTGCAGGGTTTTAAATATACATGAGTGTTGTATTAGGTTTGAAATCTATAGCATTTGATTCATGAAGACTCACTATGAGGAACACAGATCTGTAGTTTTTAACAATAGCAATATAGAATTGAGAAGCCAAAGAGTAAGGAGACAATAGAACCTTTAACAATAAACTTAACATTGGTGCACTTTGAGAAGGAACAGTTACAGTTGGACCTCACTTGCTCATGCCAAAGCCAATCCTTCAATGATTGCCTGGTTTCTCAAATCCCTTTGAGAAATGCTAGCAGGCCAGTCTTTTCACTTGACACTTAGAATTCAGTGGGTAATTATTTTTGGAAGAAAATTGCAAATAGATGAGATTTAACCTGGGGGTAGGGGGAGTGAGAAATAAAGATGATATATGGTAAGCCACAAGGCTAATTTAAATATGCCACCAGCTGAGTCAGAGGGCCTCTAGAAGGTTGATCTATGGAAACCATCTTAAAATGGAAGGAAGTCTGTGGATAAATGAAATATGCCATTTCTACATCATGGGAAGTTGAATATACTTATAATCATCTCTCTCAAGCTTCAGTCATAGTATATGCAAAGAAGAGTTCAAATACATATCATTTTGTCTCAAAGAAGCTGAAGATCCAAAACAATATAATAGGAAATTTCCCTAGAGAGGCACACTGCTACTAGTGATTGAACATGCTCCATATGACTTCCCCTGAGCAAGATCTTGGAGGAAGTGAGGCTAGGGGGCTGGGTCCCAGATAACTGTGTTCATCTTCCATTTCTACCACTTAGCATTTTGCCTCAAATGGCCTGGCTCAGTTTACTCACCTTTCATCAGAGTAACTATAAAAGATATTATAAGAAAGATCAAATAAATATGTATGAATGTATGATGACATTTAGCAGCCTCATATCACAGACAAGTGCTCAATCCATATTTGATAGTCTGAAGTCTCAAGAAGCATAGCTCTTAGCATACAGAACTAAAGGTTTACCAATTCAGTGTTGGCTATTAATCTAGTATGATTGCCTTCAGAGTGCCCATTGGATTCTGGCCCAGATCAGCTAACACAGAATCCAGAGAAGAGAAGACCCAGCTGATAGCACTCCCCTGACCTCTCTCTGTGAGTCTGTGGATCATTCAAGCTATAAACCATTCAACCAGACAAGCAACACCCGAACTCTAGTGCTCTTGAAAATGATCAGGAGAGAAGAAGCAGCCTATGCTTGAGCTCCATCCACAAAGATGCTCATTCAATGGGTCTTGGGTGTAACTCAGTTGCCAGGAATGTTAAAAGTTCCCCAGGTAATCACCATGTTCAATCAAGGTTGAGATGACTTAGCCAGACACTGTCAACTACAACCGAGGTACAGGCCAATTTGTTAAAAATAAGGTGTAAGGCAGCGTTTAAATGCATAGGTCTGTATGGAGCATAGTAAACATCTGATGATTAACAGAAGGAAGTGGCCATAGTACCAGCCTCCTTTCTTGTCATGAGAGGTAGCTCCACACCTGCACTGTTTGGACCATTTTAATCTTTCTGAGCTTGTTTGGAGACAGCACTCTTTTCAGCTACAATTTTCATTCTTGTCTCTCTCTGCTAATTTGGGATAAATGGCTTCATAGAACAAATCATGGGCCTATTTATATGCATCTAAATGGAACATTTGTCTTAAATGTTCCTTCAGGGTAGAAGGAACAGAAATATCCATAAAATGGCATAGCATTGGGTGATGGACACTAATGTGAGGCCCTTGAGAATTCCAGTATCATTGTTCTATTGGCCATCACATTGACCACCCTTTTGAGCCTCTTTGACACAACTTTTCTATTGATCTTACTCATAATCAACCAATGAAAGCAAACACTTAGAAGGCTGATGTCCTCACAGACTCATATTTAGTGAGCTCTGTAGAAAGACACTTTGCTGACATTTTGTGGGGATCTTTCTGAAATGAAATGGGACTAGTTATGGATATTTCAAGAGAAAGCAGAAGAGCACAGAAATGCTAAATTCTGCTTAAGTTGACCATCAATTTTTGAAAGCCTGTTGTAAGTCCTTCTGGTACTACACCAGTGTATGCCATTTCCTTCTCTGCCACTACTGGAAATGACCTTTAGATCTTTGAGATTTAACCTTACTTAATGTAATCCAACTAAGCCAATTCTTTTTAGGAATTGAGTTTCAGAGCAGATGTGATCTCCTTTGTTCAAAAAAACACCCCCAAGAATTATGAAAATAGTGATAGACAGGCCCAGCTACTCAGAAGCCTCAGAGAAGATCTGTTGAACCTCGCACCTTGAGACCAGATTGTTTGATATAGTAAGACCCCACCTCCAAACAAACAACAACAATAAAAAAAATACCTAATGAGAAGAGAAAATAAAAGAGGTTACCAGAGCAATGGTGGATGGTAGGAGGGAAGGAAGGAGGAAAAGAGTAAAAAGAAAGACGGATGTAAGAAAGAAGGGAGAGGGGAGAGAGGAAGAAGGAAAGAGAAGAAGAGCAGGAGAAAAATATGTAGTATTTTAAGAGTTAAAATCATGGTGTCCAAAAGATCACCCCTAAAGGTAACATCATATTGCATAAAATTCTGGAAACCTTAAGATCTAATTATTTTATAATAATACCCGTGGGCTTAATCTTGCCAGTTTTCTGTATTCATTCGGCAACCATTTAGCATCTGTGTGGGTTGCCTACAATCAGCCCTGCTCACCCCATCTAGCAACCTAGGAGTTGGGGTTGTAGCTCAGTTGGCACAGTGTTTGCCTATCATACATTAAACACTGGGTTAAATCCCTAGCAACAGGTAAAACTAGGTGTGGGGCATATGCCTGTAATGGTAACATGTTGAATATAGAGGCAGGATGGTCAGTTCAAGGTCTTCATTAGTTATATATACTATTTCTTAGAAGGGAGCCATGCAGAAGCAACATACACATTTGTCATGTCTTATAGAACTGGGGAGTAAGAGTAAGGCAGGGCTGCTTAAACAATACTCACACACATCATGCATATGGGAATGCCTCTTCTAAGGGACCACTCTATGAATGGACAAGGCTGCCATGTTCAGTTATGGCTGAGCTCCTGTTATGGGCACCTTGTGAATAGAGGTCCTTCTGAATGCTTGTCTGATGCATGCTGGGAATACTCTACCTGCGGTTTAGGCATGCCAAATCTCACTAGCCCTTATGTGAGTCAAATCAAATTCCATACCATATAGCTCTTTCATTTTCAGATATATCAATTGTATTGCTCCTCAAACCTAGGCAATCTGAAACCCAGTAGTTTCTAAGTTTCAAAAAGTTTGGGACATAATAAAAATGTAGCAAAGATCCAACAAAACTAACTTTTATTGTTTTAAGATAGGTGATAAATGAACTTAGTTTGACTTTTGATTTATAGAAGACAGTATTCTCAGAGAGTGTATAATTTTGTTAGAATTTTATTGGTTTAGAAGCAACTAAAATTTTCAACTGAACATTAAGTTTCAGGGAATATTCGAGAGGCATCTCTGTTTATATCCAAAGGTGCGCCTCTTTCGACAGTAAAACTCTTCTAAGATGTTTTATGAAATGCTCAGTTGCTGGATGTTTTTGAACACTGGGACAAAAGCAATCACACTAAGACTCCCCCAGAAATGCATTTATCTGGGTTCTTGATCCCTATGCACAGTAAAAATTTAACAAATGAGAACCCAGCACCTTCTGGGGTTTTCAAGGCATTTAAGACCCTAGTCAATCTCAAGGAGTCATTCCAATTGGCAAGGTATAGCTATTCATATTTCTAGGGAAATCAACAGTACCTCTCCATTCAAACACCTTACATTGTGGAATTGCCACCACTGAAAATGCCTTAAGGGGGGGTTTTATCATCTTTCTAGATTTACTAAATCAAAGTGAAATAGCATTTTCCAATTTTTTAAAATTTTCTTTCCAATATGCCTCATTACAAAATAAATGGAGAAAGGTGAGGGGATGGCTCAGTGGGTAAAGCATTTGCTGTTCAGTTGTAAGGACCAGAGTTCAAATCCCTCAGGGACCCACTTAGAGCCACACACAGTGTTGTGTGTCTATAATTGCAGCACTCCTACAGTGCAATGGAAGACAGAGACAGGAGAATCCCTGGAAACTCACTGGCCAACTAGCTGGGTGTACACAGCTGGAAATAACAGGAGATGCTGTCTCAAATAAAATGGAGGGCAAGGACCAAGGTTGCCCTCTGCCCTCTGTGTGTGCATCACGGCATGCACATGCACCCCTCCCCCAACAAGAATAATTTGGAAAGATAGGTGTTATTTCAGTTGGTGAGTTTTTTGTCTTCTTATAGCAATCTTAGTTTGATAAAGAAATTATTATCCATAATCTGATTTCATATAATGTTCTCTTCTTCAATGAAAGTATTTTTTCTTTCCTTTTAAAAACAGTTTTGACTATTGTGTCATAATATATGGGGTTTTATGATAATTCTAGTTAGTTAGTCCTAGTATACTTTTTTCCTAACCATAGTCTTTATTTTTAAAAAGTTGTAGTATATATTTAGCATAAAAACCTATGTAAGCACAACTTGAAATAGCTTGGCCTTAGCTATATACCCTGGCATGTTTTGGTAACACGCAGTATTAATACCCTGGCACAATAATAGCTTGTACACGCCCACATCCTGAAGCCCTCATGATTTCATTTAAGTGGTCCCGCATGCCTGTTTTGTGATATTTCAAGCTTCCCAAGTCCAGGGTTCATCAGCACATTTCCTTGCCACACCCATGCAGACGCAGCCCCCTCCCCACCCTTCACCTGTGCACATGGAACCAATTGCCAGAGAGCACGTTTCCCCCTGAGCGAGCAGTATTGTGAATTTTATCTTCTCTTCCAGAAATCAGTTCGTCTTCGTTGCAACAGATGAAATTTCTTGTAACACCTCTGCAGGTAACAGACATTCCTACTTCCTGATGCTCCCATCTGAGTCTCAGTATCCTTTTTTTTCTTTTTATCTTCTTCACATGCTGCAGTTAACTCACTATAGTAAGTTTAGTTTTTATAAAGAGAGAAAGAGACCATATACTTTTGAGTGTAGCTGAAGCTTTTAGGATCTACCATATGAAAAATACATGAGGCATTTTTGCTAACTCTGATGTTTATATTTCTGATTTTAATAATTCCTGGTTCAGAAGGCTAACACTTGTGGTGAACAAATTCACAACAAAATTCATGGAATAATCAGTATTCTTATTGTAAAATCCTGACCAAGAAAGCTTAGGGACATGACATGACTCCCGTGCTTTTTGACATATTGTATCTATATTCAGAGAGGTTGAAATGGGAATTATTTGGGATCTTTATAGAATATTACTGGCCATAAGAGACTGCATCTACAAAGCCAGTGGCATTAGGAAATATGATTATGTCTGTCTTATAAGAAGGCGATCTTCCTTTCATTAGCTAAAGATCCTGTTTCCTTTCCTTCAACACATATTCTCAAGTATCAGGACTTAAGGAAAGGAAAGTTTATTTTGCTATCAAAACTAGGACATTGGTGAATGGAAATTGCCTAGTTGCATGATATGTCCATCAAAATAATCTCTGTCATTTTGCTTTGATGTAGTTCAGAACAATTAAGTTTGGAATTACTGGATTAAATGCCAAAATAGATTAAAATAAAATAAAATTCATTTTAATGAATACTAGATCTCTCTCTCTCTCCTTCTCTCTCTCTCTCTCTATCTATCTATCTCCCTCTCTCCCTCTCTCCCTTTCTCCCTCTCTCTCCTCCTTTTTTAGTATGTGTGTGTGGTGGGCTAAAGCCTAAACTACCTCAAATAATCACTAGGCAATCTTGCCAATGAGATGCTTTTGACCAAGGAAAGTGGATGCTACAGCCATAACCAAGCATGTCACATGTTGTTTGAAAGCAAACAAACCACCCAGCATTACACACAGAGCATGCGTCTGTTGCCAGTCACTTTTTACCAATGGAGTAGTAAACAAAGGTGCAAATTACTAAGAATGTTTTATGTTTATTCAGAGTCTTTAGAGGATGGAGCTAGCTAGGAACATACTTCTGGCGTGGCCACACAGGTCTCTGCATGTGGGTCATTTACAAAGGCTTTCTCTGAATTTTTTTAGTGGGGTTGAGGTGTTATTTCAAGAGTTACACAAGCAACTGCTTGCTCCATTTACATGAAGCTCCTTTGCTAATGATGCTGCTCTCTCCCTCCCTTATCTCTATGCTCACATATCTCTGCTTCTCCCAGTTAGAGGTGCTGCCATAGTTAACACCACACTAATGCCTTACATTGGAAGATGGCCTGTTAATTGCATTTCTGAGAGTGACAGGGTGAGAAATAGTTTTCTGGGACACCAGGATAACTTAACATTTCCAGAGTGGAGCAATGAAAAGGAGGTGGGATGGGAAGAGAATGGAATATGGTGGTTTAGCATGTGAGCAAGTGTTGTCTGTGGATGTACTAGTGCTGTAGACTCACTGTCTTCCCTGTTAAACTTCACTGTGTTCCAGTGTGTCTCAGGTTATATTCTGATGTCATAGATAAGAAACTGGACACTGGCAATATAAAAGGTAGATATTGATCCCACCCCATGAGCTGACAAACCCTGTTATGATAGCAAGTGGTCCACATGCAATCTTCTGAAGCAATGGGAAATGCTTGCATGAGCACAGCCCAGTTCTACCCCATCCTGTCTTCTCTAGGAGGGCTTCTTAGTAAATTCTTAGTTAATTGCTATGGATGACATTTCAAAGATACCACTGTTCCTCTGATGACCATATTAATAATGTGTTGTGTGCTTCGTAGTATCTCATTTGAACTGGAAGGTTTGAATCAAACAGGAAGAAAAATATGCCCATGGGGAATCTATCAGATTCCCTTGCAGCTAGCCTACTTTCCATACAGAATCAAAATGAAAACTCAGAATTATAATGAAACTAGTGTCTTCTAAGAGATCTTCCCTTGCAAGCTGCAAAATCCCAATGCACATACAGTACATCCTACACAGCCTACTTGTCAGGACCCCCACTTGCTTATCAAACTGGCACCACAGAGAGCAAGCCTGTTGTATCCTGGTCTCAATCAACAATCAACAATCGATAACAGACACATTCCTTTTTCTTTTTTTTAATCTTTTTTATTAAGAAATTTTTTATTCATTCTACATACCAATCACAGATCCCCCTCCTCCCACCTCTCCAGCCTCCTTCCCCAACCCACCCCCCATTCCCTCCTACAAAAAGGTAAGGCCTCCTGTGGGGAGTCAGCAGAGCCTGGTACATTCAGTAAAGGCAGGTCCAAGCCCCTCCCCCTGACTCAAGGTTGTGCAAGGTTCTTTAGAGGAGAAAACTATCAGTGATCTGGGCTGAGGATGAATTTAGTGGTAGAAACATGCCTAGTAGAAATAAACCTCTGGGCTTGGCCACCTACATTGAATCTTAAAATAAATCAGGATTCTTAAAATCTTTCTTTGTAAGGCTTGCTGAAATTTATAAAAATTCTTAAAGGGATGGGTGTTTGGAAAAGGCTGCAAATGGTGGGAGATATGAGTAGGCAGTTTGTGGCTTAGTGATGATGAGATGATCAACATCAGCAGAAGCAGGTTGCCTGAGCTTCCCAAGACAAACAGCATATTTTGCAGAGAATGCCCTCATGCTGATTCTGCTTTTGCAAGCTGCATGGAGTAGTTGCCCATTTCCATTTGTTGTCTGTGAGACTGTGGGAACAACAATTTTCTTACTCAGTGATTCCAAACTTGCAGTATTTGAGTTGGCCAGTTTTCCTCTGGATGGGGCTGATCTTGAAGGAGACAACTGGAGACTGTCCCTTTAACAATAGGGTATAGAGCTAACTGTTGCATCTGCCTACCACACTTGAACCATCTCTTTATTTTTTTTTATTAAAATTCTTTCATTCATTTTACACACCAAAGATCCCCCTCTTCCCTCCTCCCACACTCCCAACCTCCCCTCCCCACCCACCCCCCACTCCCTCCCACAAGAAAGCAAGGCCTCCCATGTGGAGGCACATTCAGTAGAGGCAAGCCCAAGCCCTTCCCTCTGCCTCAAGGCTGCACGAGGTGTCCCATCATAGGTAGTGGGTTCCACAAAGCCCGCTCAAGTACCAGAGATGGATTCTGACCCTACCACCAGGGAGCCTCCCAAGGAGATCAAGCTACATAACTGTCTCATCATGCAGAGGACATAGTCCAGTCCCATGTAGGCTCCACAGCCATTGATCTGACTTTCATGAGTTCCCTCTAGATTGGTTTGGTCATCCCTGCATGTTTTCCCATCATGGTCCTGATGCACTTGCTCATAGAATCCTTCTTCTCTCTCTTTGACTGGACTCCTGGAGCTCTGTCTAGTGATTGACTGTGGATCTCTGTATCTGCTTCCATCAGTCATTCGAGAAAAATTCTGTGGTCTGATCATTCACTGGTCTGATCTCTGGGGGAACCCAGTTGAACCATCTCTTAACATATAACATCAAGATCCTTCCATGTTTGGAGTCTGCCGAAGACATAACGGTTGGAGGCGGTGGTTTGTTCTTCTGAGAAAACCTCCTGCCTTTGTGATTCACAAGAACATTTCCTGGATAGACTAGTGACTGAAGCAGAATAAGATGGGTCTTATGTGAGAATGGAGGCTGAAAATCAAGTTGCTTAATGGCTGGAATTCTTTCAAGTCTTAGTGTTTATGGAGCTGTTGCCACATCCTGGGAATGCATCTAACTCCTGAGGTCACAGCATTACACTCAGGATGAGCCATCCACAGACAAATTTCCATTCTAATGGAGAGCATACCCCAAATCATAAAGATGAAAAAGCATAGGATATACCTGGATATAAAGTTGGACTGGAGCCAACAAGATAGCTCAGTAAATCAAGGTGCTTGCCATCAAACCTGATAATTTGAATTTGATTCCCAGGGCCTATATAGTAGGAGTGAACCAACTCCCCAAAGATCCCCTCTGAGCTCTACATGCCTGCCATGGCACATGCATACCCATACATATACACACATGCATGCACACCAAATAAAAATTAAAATGCAAGAAAAATAAATTTAAAAGACAGAGTTGCAACATCTCTAATTAATCAAAAAGCAGCAGGCGAGAAGGACTTTAAGGTGATATGCATCTTTATCTTCCATAATCAGAGACACTTTCTAGACAAGGGTGGTACTGAGAAGACACTTAAATCTAGTCAAGGGATGAACCAAGTGTTTCATTTCTGTTGCTGTGATAAAAACAACCAACCAAAATCAACCTAGGGGTAGAAAGGGTCTATTCATGTTTGTGGTTCTGAACTACAATCCTTCATGGGTGAGAACTCAAGTGTCCAGTCAGATACTTCACTGTCAAAGGCAAGAAGGATACAAGAGAGACATGATGCACTCTTGTTCTCATCCAGCTTGCTTCAGTCCTGAGTAGGTCAGGACCCCCTGATCAAGTAATAGTAGTGCCCACAATGGGCTGGGTCTTGCTACATCTATGAATAGTCAAAAACAGCCCCCACAAACATGCCCATAGTACATCCTGATAATGACAATCAACTGAGACATTCTTTCCCAAGAAATTCTAAGTTGCAACAAGTTAACAGTTGAAACTAATCATCACCCCAGATTTTGCCCCTGAGAGTTCATCAAGTTGAACAGACAACCAGTGCAAAGGCCATGCAATTAGGCATGCTTACAGTTTCAGGAGCAAAATGTCCAGGGTGATCAGAACAAGTGTATATCTTAGAGATATCTGGTAGGTAGCTCAGATAAGTTAAGACTACAAGGCTGTGAAACCATTTGACATTCCCCATAATCATTAGGGGATTCATTTCAATCTCATTATTTAACACAATCAGTCAAGATAGAGACCAGAAAGGTCTGTGATAAGAACAGGAGAAAATAAAAGCCTCTATGGAAATTCTTGAAAGTATAGAGAAGGGTGGTGACAGCCTACAGTGATACATAGCCATGGAATTTTGAGGAATGTTTGTTTTTGAACAGTGTTTGGTAGAAGAATAAGCAGGACATGCTGGTAGGGTTGGAAGCACAAGTCCAGTCCATATTAAATGGGACTCCTGTATTACTGTCACTTTTCTTATTGCTGTGACAGAATGCCTGAGGAAAGCAACTTAAGGAAAGAAGGTTTTATTTTGGCTCATGGCTTGAAGGCACCACCCACCATGGTGGGGAAGGCATAGGGTCAGGAGACTGAGGCAGAGGGTCACACTGCATCTAAAGACAAGAAGCAGAGAGTAATGAATGCTTTTTATTGAGTCTAGGACCTCATCCATGGGGTGGTACCACCCACATTCAGTTTGGATCTTCCTTAAGCAATCTAGAATCTCCCTCACAGATTTGTGCCAGAGGTTTGTCTCCTAGATGATACTAGACCTTGTCAACCTGACAATCAATACTAACCATCACAACCCTCTCTCTTCTTCTAGTGTGGCATGAGAGTAGTTTCCCAGTGTGGAGGGTTGCATTAAGTCCTTTACCCTGTAACAGCTGCCTCTGTTATGGGTTCTACTGAAATCTTCAGGATGTATCAATAACTTGCTGTGACTGAGTAAATTCTATGTGCTGGCATGTAATAAGCTATAGATTTACATATGTGTGTGCATGAATCTGTATACAAGACACACAAAATTATCACAATAGTGGCTTGAGAACTGGCTCCGTCAGTAAAGTTCTTGCTACACAATCATGAATGTCTGTTTTCAAGCTCCAGAACCCATATAGAAAAGCATTACCAGTTTCCGATGCTTATGATATCCTAGTAGGTGTCTCTGAAAATATCCTAACTAAATGAAGATAGCAAAAGTTGTTGGAGCCATCCACTGTGAGGCAGGTCTCTTAAATAGTGAAGCAATATTTGGCACATCCAGGGCACCAGGTTGAGTGTGAGCACTGTTTACTTCCTTTATTCCCATTGAGCCTACATGCATGCACACACCTGCAATAAACTTTCAAATAATGTTTAGAAGAAATTGCTAAATTGGCCATTCCTCTAATGGATCCTTCAGCAAGTTCCCTCTAATTGCCCCGCCCCCTGCATCGGGGGGTTCTGATTGCTCAGCAAAGTTGTCACGAAGAAAACTGATTTGTGGTTAATTGGTATTGTTTCCAATGGAATGTGATGTACATTTTGCTTGAAGTACCAGATGCTGAGGGAACACGTAAGTAAAGGTACTTAGTAAAAATAATCATCTTGTTTATTGCAAGCTTACTGCGTATGAGGCACTGTTCCAAGATTGTGGCATGCAATAACAATAAAATGTACTCATAAAAACAAAATGTCCTTATCCATTTCCCTGGTAAAATTAGAGATATATAGATAACTCTAAAGTTACCTAAGTAACTGAGTTAGAAGAAGATGACAGTTGTGAAAATTTATGACAGAAGTATCATTATTCAATTCAGAGTGTGAGCCCATTCAGCCCCCCCCACTCAACCCTGTCACCCTGGGCATTGGATTCCTGGGTCTGAAAAGGGAGCCTGAATATCAGCATTCTAGCAAGTTCTCCCAGGCAGTTCCAAAGCAGAGTTCCTCACACACCTGTGAAGTCTTTTCTGTCCATTGGTAAGGAGAATCTGGAGAATTTTCTGGATGTGGGTCTTCTATTAGCTTTGAGCCCCAAGCTGTGGTTGACCCTTCTGTATTTAGCCCAACCCGGGGCATCTCTCACATATGTATCCCATCTCACATCCAAGAGACAGAGGGCAGCATCTGCTTCATTCTCAGCCAGTAACTGATGCCTGGGACCCACCACCTTCACCTCATCACTATTATAGTCGGACACCCTGTACTGACAGCATTACTAACTTTACTTAGCAAAGGGGTGGCAGAGGCAAATGATTCCAGGGATTTCAAGCCTAAGGATTCTCAGCTACTGCTCAACTCCACTTCTCTGTGGGAGATTATCAGATTACAGATCTGATAAAGGATACAAACAGTTCTGTGATTGTCTTTGTATATTATGCTGCTGCTGGGATGCCACGGTGATTTCAAAGCATGATGGGAAGTTCGTACTGACTTTTACTACAATGGTGTTAAGATTGAAAGTGAAAGAGGCTCCTAAGAAGTTGTCTTTAGTGTGACTGTGTTTCTTTTATCAGATGGAGCACCCACTCCAGACTAACATATTGTAAGGCCCAAAGTGGGACTTTTTGTGTCTTTCTAAATGGCAGATATTCTGCTTGTTGAATCTAGAATCAAGGTTTTTATTTCAAACCTACCCCACTGAGATTCACACTAATGCAAGGTATTGAAACTGCATTGAGAGTACAGGAAAAATGATTGGACCTGATTTTCCAATTTTCTTATATTCTATAGGTATTGGACTATAGGTGTGCATTTATGTTCATCACATAGTTGTGTGATGGACATCCTTGTACAAAAAAAATCTATGAGACTTCTACAATGATGCTACAGAGCTCAGAACATGCTTTCTATCCTTCTCCTGGGGCAATTGGGAGGACCATAAGGTTGAATCTGTGCTTGGTGATTCCTGTAGCTGATTGCTTTAAATTCAAGGTGAAGGGGTGAGCAAGGACTCAAATCTGAAAACTCAGAGCCCTATAGAGAGAAATGGAGCTGTATATTCCTTGTATATTCATTAGAGCAGTTGATGCAGTAGGAACTGACTTCTAGCTCTTTTGAGTTTGGGGTCTGGTTTGGATCTCTTAATCTAGAGCTTAGGAAAATAAAAAGTTGTGCTTGTTCCATGATTCATAAACAAGTGTGTAGAGAAAGATTTTGAGACCTGATATTTGGACTTCAGTTGGTCACTCCACAAAAAAAGTGAATAGGAGCATTCCCAGGATTAACTGCCCCTCTGGATTCTTTTCAAAACACATAAGCAATTGTCATCTTAATATTTTCAGGAGGTTCTTTATCCTATTGCAGAAAACCAGGATGTGTGGTCTGTGGTGCTGGTAATCAAACCTTCCAATAAGGATGCTGCAGACCTGTTGGTGCCATTTTGTTTCACTGGCTGGATATGAGCCATTGTTTCTGAAAGATCTGTCCCAAATATTGGCTACTATGAGCCTAGCATGGTTAATCTTCCTTGTCAACTTAGCCGGGTTTAGAAACATCTAGAAGATTATAAAGATACCTCTGAAAATACAGGTGAGGGCATATCCTTGGAGAATTAGCTAAGGGGAGAATGCCCACCCTGAACGTACAAAGCACCATCCCCATAGGCTGTAGACCCAGATAGAGTGAAAAGGAAGAGAAATCCAACTGGCATAAACACATTCCTCTCTGATTCCTGGATACTATGAGCTGAATAGTCAGGATGCACTGAACTCCTGGTAGGAACTAGCTAATACTTCTCTCTTTAATCTGTGGATGCCCAACATTGTGTCAGAGAGACATGAAAACTAACACATATCTCAAAACTTTCTCCACATGGAGCATGTTGTTTTATCCTTAGCCTAAAAGTCAAAAAATGGTGGAATCCAGCATTTGCCAGGGGAAAATTTTTGTCCTGTACCCCTGAGTTGTCTGGTAGATACTTACTTGCATGAAAGGAAGAAGATGCCCACTTGTTTCAGAAAATGGGTGGATGATAACCTAGTCAAGGAAGGAAATAATGCTAGCTATAAGAGATAGAAGATCCTAAAGGCCATGTGCCTTCTGAGTGTTTTTCCTCCACCTCATGCTGGCTACAGCTCCTTTCCCTTACCGGTCCCTGGGAAGAACAGAGGGTGTGGTCCAAACAAGAACCCACTTGTTGAGGATCATGTATGTTCCAAATGCATTTCCCTTTGCATGGGAAGCGGTTACAGCTCACCAGTGCCTTCTGCTAGGAGTAAATCAAGCCAACAAGCTTTCTGTTGAGTCTGTCCATCATCATTTGACAAAGTCTTCAGAATTCACCAGATGAGGATAATCAAATAGGATTATTATCTAAATGGGATTTAAAAAAGGTCGTTTGTACTACTTAAGTCTCCACCTCCTTCCTCCTCACTGCCTTAGAAAGTCTCACCAAGGTAGGTGGTGGGATGGGCCAACACGCTTTATAGACTCAGTTGGCTCTCCAATGGAAAAAGAAAGAGAAGATCCACTAACACCAGGGCTTCCCACAGAGAAGAAGCTAGAATCATTGGACCCTCATACCTTTGCAATATGTATGTGATCAGCCTGGCTTCCTTTTCCTAAATACCATAGACTATATAGTCCAGCTCTAAAGAAAAGGGGTACAATAGTCCCCAGAGGCACCACACTGACTGGGGTACACTCACTGTCTCAGGGAGGCATGCTGATGTGAATGTCCCCTCTGCAGCCCCTCTTCTTGCAGGAAGGACACAAGTCAGTTGCTTCTCAGACACAATAGGACCGGCTAGGAAGGTCACACCACCTTGTAAACTTCATTTCAGGGGTGAACAGACTTCACCCACCTTTCTGCCCCACAGGGATTCTCCCAGCTGTCTCTGAGACTAGAGGCATAGGAAAGTAATGTTAAGGAGGTCATAAAAGACTCTTAATTGAAAAGGAGTGAAATTAATTACACTGCACTTACTATATCCTTAGAAGAAAACTGTGAGACTGTTATAACTCTGCCTGAGCGACCCACGCAGGCACATTGTGTTTCATTAGCACCCAGCTTGTCTTAACTAGATTTTTGAAAACATTAATAATAAGCACTATTTATACATCTCAGTAGAATTGACATTTTTTTTTAAATAATGGATTCAGAGACGCCAGGTGGTAGTGGTGCATGCCTTTACTACCTTCACTAGGGAAGCAGAGGCAAGCAGACCTCTGAGTTTGAGGCCAGCTTGGTCTACAGAGCAAGTTCCAGGATAGCCAGAGCTACACAGAGAAAACCTGTTTCAAAAAACAAAAATAAAACAAAACAAAAAAAAGGATTCAGGGCTGTGAAGATGTCTCAATGGATTGCCCTCACATAGAAGTTGGGTAGGTGTGGCAGCCTGCCACAAGAAAGCTGGCTAGCTAGACTAACCAAATTTGCAAGCTCCCAGGGTCAGCAAAAGACCCTGCCTCAGTAATAAAGTAGATAGCAATTAAAGAAGACACCTAATATTAACCTCTAGCTTTCACATGTATACCCAGTATCAACATCAGGCATTGACGTGCATGAGCACACTTGTACAAACACACATGCATACAAACACACCTTGTACATTCATATGCATACAAATAAAAACATAGGTTCCTGTTTCCCATTCAACAGATAGAAGAATCATTCACTTCGCTACAATGTAACCTTGAGTTCAAGTGCAGAAATTGAAGCTACAGCTGTAACATAAATTAGATAGATCTTGATTCCACAGCATTTGTAAGTTGATGCTAGAAGTACCTGTGAGCATATTAGAATAGAATCTGTCAGTTGCCTCTGAAATCAAAATTATGGGCTGTAGGGAGAGGCCAGCTCATGAGATGCCATGTAAGAAGCCTTGCATCCTAATGTTTTCCATTCTCTGTGGACGGTTTGAAAATGTATCATGTTTGTTCTTGAGCATTTCACATGCTAACTTGGCAGAACTCAAATAGATGTACACTATTTTGGAGTGGGATAGATGTGGATCTGAGAAAGAGATGTCTTGCCTGACTTAGAACAACAAGGACAGTGTAAAAACAGAACTTGAATGTGGAGGTTCTTGGCTTTCTCCCTAAGACCTCATGTTGCCTCCTTGTTTTAACTTGAAGCCTTATGGCTGCAAACCACCAGGAAGCAGCCAACAAAAGAGGCGTCCATTATCCTGTGTTTTACTTTCTCATAAGGGGTTTTGGTTTTGTGGCCATTTGTCTAGTGATTGAAATATAGCAAGGTGCAAAGCTCCACATTCCATTTCAAGAGGTCCCCGTTTTTTGTTTTGTTTTCTGTTTTTGTTTTTACTTTTTCTTTTTCTGTATCTTGAATGGTTTTGAATGTCTGTCAGTGCTAAGCAGAATGTTTAGCAAGTTTATCCTAAAGAATCTTTCTATTGATAGAATATGCAGTATGGTCCTGGGGAGAGAGCTGAGTGGGGAAGAGTGCTTGCTTTATAAGTGTGAGGACCCGAGTTTGAATCCCAGGGGCACATGTAAAATAGCAGGCATAGCTGCATGTGTCTGTAACCCCCACCTTGGGGAACTAGAGTGGAAGCAAACAGAGCCTAGAGCTCATTGGTCAGTTAGCCAAGGCAATGTGGTTCAGTGAAAGATCTTGAACTCAAAACAATAATGTAAAGGGTGATAAAAGTAAACACACACACATACATGTGTACACACACACATGCACACACACACACACACACACACACACACACACACACACACCCCTACCTAATGGTAGATCCTAGTGATAGAAATGTAAAACCGGTTTGGGAATTTAGCTCAGTGGTAGAGCGCTTGCCTAGCAAGTGCAAGGCCCTGGGTTCGATCCTCAGCGCCAAAAAAAAAGTATTATAAAACCAAAGTGAATAGCTCCATG
Source organism: Peromyscus leucopus (assembly GCF_004664715.2). Lineage (NCBI taxonomy): Eukaryota > Metazoa > Chordata > Mammalia > Rodentia > Cricetidae > Peromyscus > Peromyscus leucopus. The sequence continues at coordinate 22,493,385 of NC_051086.1, forward strand.
AGTATAGGCTCTTGCTGCCTGGCCTGATGACCTGAGTTTAAGTCCCAGGAACCTACACAGTGGAAAGAGATATCCAACTAAGCAGTAGTTTGTCCCCTGACCTTCAGACATACAAAGCAACACGTACATGCCCACATGCACACATACACACATGCACACATACCTACACTACATATATAATTTTTAAATTAAGAAAAATTTATAATATACTTATAAGGATCTTTAGAATCTGGCTTCTCTCCTCCTCTTGACTCCCTCCTCATCCAATGGCCCACATCTAAGGAGCAGACACAGCCTCAGCCCCATGGGCCTTTCTTAACATAGAGGGAAAAGGTGAACAACCATGTAAAAAAGTAAATAAAACTATCAGAGATGTGCCATGTGGCATTAAGCATAGCAAGGCTGGAAAGTAGCCTTCAGAAAGGTAGTCAGAAGAGGACGCAGCAGTTGGACATTTAATCCAAAACATAAATGGTGAAAGGAAGTGATTCATGTGGAAGAGGAGTGAATGGTCAGGTCCTGAGACTGGATTTGACTGTGCCTAAGGACTATAAGTGAGACCAGAGTGCCTAGGACACAGAGACCATGGGCTACATGGGAACAAGTTAAGGACTGAAATAGGGATAGAAGATATGGTTCTAGAATCCATGGGGAAACCCAGAAAGGGTTCTGAGCAGAAGAATGATGAGGTACAATTTATACAGATTTATATTTAATTAAATAGAGAAATGGATGGATGAGCGGAAATCAAAGGATGGATGGACAGATTACATGGAGCTGAGAACTGTAAATGGCTTTTGATTTGAAAGCATTCGAATTGAGCAAAGGTTGCTGAATTCATTCTGATGTAATACTGGTGTCTTTTATCAGGTTAGTGATACTTTATGTGGAATACAGTAAGAAAATTCATATTTCCTTAAGATTGCTGGTTTGTTGGAACTGGGGCCAAGCTAGTCTCATGGTCTGATTACATCTTGTCCAGTTTCACCAGAAATAGTGGTACAAAAGATTACTTCATCCCAGGTCAGATCCTAACACGGCAGCCATAGCCAGGTTGCCCACACTCTTGTGGAGGTCTCTGGGAATGCTGCTCTTTGTTCAGGCTGTGCTGAGCCAGCTCTGAGGACATTGGGGTGCCTACGTGCCTGGCATGTCTGCTGAAGAAGCAGTCTCAAGTCCCCACCTCCCCTAATAACCTCGTGTCTAAATTGTGGTGTCACACAAGGGCGTGTGTGGAGATTAGCATCTGAAAAGAGGCTTCCTTGCTCTCTCTTAGAGCTGACATGGTCCCTTTTCCTCAGTGGAAATGAAATGTATTAATCATCATAAAACCATGGTATTCTGAAGGTAGAGGTCACCCTGAGGAGAACAAGAGCCTTCTCATTTGGGAGGAACAGTTTGGGGCTGCTGTATTTTCTTCAGTCTTGGAAGATAGTGTTGCCAAATTGTTACCTTGGGCTTTCTGCAAAGGTTGAAGGTATGCCCAGTATCAGAGCCCCAAACTGATCAGAGCAGAATAGGAGATGGAAGCTGTGCCTTCATTCAGTCATTTCCTGAAAAGTAGACTCTTATGTATATGTGCAGGTATGTGCCTGTGTATGGAGGCCAGAGAACAACCTCAGATGTCATTCCTTAGGGCAATAAACACTTTGTGGGAGGGGGATGTTTAATGATTTATCACTGTCCTGGAACTTGTCAAGTAAGCGAAGCTGACTGATCACTAAGTCTCAGGGACCTCCCTGCCTCTACCTCCCCAGTGCCACCACACTCAGCAGTTTTGAAAATATGGGTGTGGGAGCTCTAACTCAGGTCCTCATGCTACAGAACAAGCACTTGACCACTTCATCTACCTCCCAGTGCAAAGTGTACATTGTTGCCACAGTTTAACTATTCTCCAAATGAAAAACAAATTGTTCTAAGTTTCCATCTTTACACTCACTGTGAGAAACTCTGTGGGCTGTCACTTAACATATGCCCTGGGATTCTTTTCCATGTCTTCTGTATTAATATAACTGAATTTTTCAGGTGAAATATTAAGAAACAATACAAATGAATAAGATAAAAACCAAATGCTACCATCATGTTAGCATATCCTCATGCCATGACCTTGAATCTACTCTTCCTCGCTGAGAGTGGGCTCTCTCTCTGGTAACACTTTTGTTTTTAATGAACAAAGGGACACAAAAGTCCCTTTGAATGAAAGACAAGGGAGAATGAGTTGACCATTTGCTAGCTTCAAAGGGAAGTGTGCCTCTGAACAGAAGTACTCATTGTAGCAGAGCTGCTGGGGATCAGGCAGCTCTGGCTAGATGCTGAACACTGAATGAGGTGATTTCAGCTTCATGCTCTTGGAAACAGGGGTGGGGGTGGGGGGGGGGGTGGGGGTGGGGGGCAGTTAGTGCCCTTGGGAAGTCCCTGGTGATGTTGGAATCATCTATTGTCTTGTTCATCTGTGGTCTAACTTGGAGTCTAAGACTTAAAAGATCCTTCAATCAGTTTATCTCTCTCTCTCTCTCTCTCTCTCTCTCTCTCTCTCTCTCTCTCTCTCTCTCTCTCTCTCACACACACACACACACACACACACACACACACACACACATACACACATACACACACATGTTCTACTGTGTGAACAACCAAGTCAACTGACCAACTGCATCAATTCTTATCCAGTAACCAAGAGAGCAAGGGCATGTGACAGGACCATGTAGCCATAGGCCTGAATCTTGCCTCAGTGTCTTGAGTCAACTCCTTGTTTTAATAGACTCTGAGGAAGATTATTAGAAGGAAAATATGGAAAAGACAAGGGAAGACACTAAGTACACTTTTGTATTTCAAGGGACCAGTGATAGGTAGTGTAAATTAACTCATTCATATTTAAAAAAAAAAAAAAAAAAAAAAAAAAAAAAAAAAAAAAAAAAAAAAAAAAACGGTCAGAATCAAAAGATGCTAAAAATGCAGAAACACCATTAAGTGGGACTGGGGCATCCTCCATTCCCCAACAGCTTAGGTATCCCTACCTCCCAGCTCCACTTGGCTCTCTGCTAAAGGAAGTTATTTCAACTGGGTGCTTAATCTCCCACCTCCTAGGAAAGACCTCCACTGGTACTTAGATTACTTGGGCATTGAAAAACTAACTGACTTGCCTGCAGGGGAGAAAAGCTCTACTGTTGTTCAAATCTTACATGGTCTTTTAACAAAAAATCAGAGTCAGATATCAGGGTAAAAGCTGAAAGATCAGAGAAGCAGAACAGCTAGCTACTAGTTCTTAACTCTACGAAATCCTCAGCCTAAAGAGAGTGAGTTCCTGTTTCCTTGTGCCTTATATACCTCTCTTTGCCCTGCCATATTACTTCCTGGGATTAAAGGCATGTGTACTTCCCAAGCAAAGGCATGAGATCTCAAGTGCTTGGATTAAAGGTGTGTGCTACCACTGCCTGTGCTCTGTGTCTAATCTAGTGGCTGGCTCTGTCCTCTGATCTTCAGACAAAATTATTAGGGTACACAATATATCACCACACTCTACCATGCAACTGAGAGAATCAGATCAAAGTCAGTATCCTGGTCACCCTTCCCTGCATTTTTTTTTGTCTTGTTATGCCTGTTTCTTTCTCCTCTAGAGTGCATTCTCTTTTTGAACCACGTATGGTAGAGTCTCCATATCAGACTTGCCTTCCAGGGACCTATCTTATCTTAATCAATATCAACATTCCACCATTTAAACCATTTCCGGAAAGGTTTTCTGGGGAGGGATGTCAAACAAACAAGGATGTATTTGAGCATGCACATCACTCTGAGCGGTTCAATGGTCCCTTCCAGTTCTGTCCACTGTGTCACCTACAGCATGTAAAGTAAACTGATATGTGGAGTGCTCCAGTCTAGAAATTCACTGAACACCCAGTACACTTCATTCCCATCCCTCGTTCCTTTTCATTCTAATGCCAGCCCTTGAAGCTATAGTAGTTGAGGGAGAAAGACGATAGAGATAGAAGAGTCAAAGGTTCAGGAAGTAGACTAAAATATACTGCTCCAAATATTCCTACCTCAAGAACTGGGCCAAGGACAGATGAGATACTGGGATGCCAAAATCGAAACCAAACCAGGCTATGATTTCTGCTTGACTCAGGGGCCTCATAGACCCTTCACAGCATTCATTTGCGTATAGCTGCTCTTTGGCAATCTGAAGGATTGAGCAGGAGCTGCACCAACAGGTCCCTGCACTCTTTCTGATGTCCCTGGTCCCATTTGCTTGGTGACAGTCAAGTCAGATGAAAAGACATCTATCTACTCATCTACTCTTGAGCATTAAATTCTGTCTGGGACCCTGGACTTCTTAAGACAAGTCTCTCTAGTGTTTGCTTTCTGTCTGCCTCAGACTCTGAAGTAGCTACATCACAGTGGAGGAGGGTGTGTGTGTGTGTGTGTGTGTGTGTGTGTGTGTGTGAGAGAGAGAGAGAGAGAGAGAGAGAGAGAGAGAGAGAGAGAGAGAGAGAGAGAGAGAGAGAGAGTTTACAGGTACATGCCACATCTAGGGCAGTGATCCCCTGAGATTTTACCACCACTGTTTTCTTGGTTTGTGTAAATGTACTTTGTGATGTTTCAAGAACAAAATTCACACAATGACACACTTCTCAGAAGGGGTCCCCATCATTAACTTGCACTTGACTATATATAGAATACATCCATATGACCAGCTGTGTTTAATGGACCACCACACTCAGACTGAGCTTCTTCGTATCATGTGGTCTAGTGGGGATGCTTCATGGTGTGAGATGAGCACAGCCCTTCCGTGATGTCTTGGTAATCTGTATCTTATGCTGGAGTTCTTGCACTGTAACTGTGTGGGATGGTCCGGTTTCACCTCTTCTTTCCTTTGCAGTTACGGACGAGTTTATGCTGCCGACCCCTACCACCACACACTTGCTCCAGCCCCCACCTACGGCGTTGGTGCCATGGTAAGTAGCAGTTCCTCCTTGTCCTCTGCTCCTGCTGTCTTCCTCCCTGCCCTCCCACCCCCAGCTGGGGCCTCAGTGTGGGCTGATGGTTGAAGTCCTCTCACTTTCCCTTAATTGAATTTGTCTCTTGTGCTAACAGCAGCTAAAATGCCACATTAATCCTCCCAGTAAACTTGATAAATGTCTTAATTTCTTGGCAATGTAGTGCATGTAAGTTATTATATTTCTAATTTTGCAAGTCTCACCTAGCGAGCACTTACCTTAATGGAATAATTAGTCATTTTGATAATTAAATCCATCACTAACGGAATGCAGTGTCAATGCAGAACTTTTTTTTTCTTTTTTTTTCCCTTCCCTCCCGTGCTGCTCATTCACATAGCCCCAAGGTTCCAGCCCCAGCACAGACTTCAGAGGAGCTAAGCTGCACACTTCCAGGCCTCTGCTGTCAGGCAGCTGAGAATCTGCCTGCTTCTCCTCCCCTTTTACAATTCATGTTTAAAGTCATAGTCGCCCAGGAGAGAAAGTAGACAGCGGGGCACACCTTGTGTGTGTGCCCCGTACATAAGAAATCAAGGAATCAGCTGGCTTTGGGGGTTGTCTTCTTTTTATTTTTCTCTTGGGGGGTGGGGTGGGAAGTCTGGGATTTTATTTTTGTTTTGGGAAGGGTAAGGGGGAGGGCAAACTGGGGGCAAGGGTGGGGTGAATTTGCCTGTACTTGTTCAAACTTCTATGCACTAAAACTCTTGAGTCCAGTAAGACGTGCCCATTGCGTGAGAGCGTATGCGATCATTACAGCGCTTTGGCATGCGGTCTTCTGCTTGAGTCAAGAATATCAGTCCTCTTCCTAAAACTCAGTCCCACAGACAGTCATTGGAATCTCCGATACTTTTGGCTAAAGGAAATGGTTAAGTGTCACCTCATAGCCGCAGAAAGCTCTGGCCAGACAGTTCCCTGGATGCTGGGTCATAAAAACCCAAGCAGGATTAGAAGAGCTTACTGTTCTACATCTACACAAGCTTGATCACACCCAGCAGTGCCCCTGTGTTACCCCCACCACAACACCAGTATCCGCAAGTTCCTAGCCAAATCCAGAAGCCTCCTACCCCCTCCCCCCTTTTTTTCTTCAATGCGGCATTTAGCAACCCTACTTCAACACCTAGGCCACTTGAGGAAAGGGATGGAAAGGAGAACCAAATCCCTACTTTCAATAAATAGTCTAGAATCATTGTTCAATGTCGATAGAGCGTCTCCCAGTGGAGCATATTATCAATTAATCCTTTCATCAAAGAAACAAACCAGTAAAATGAACTAGTTCCTATCCATCCACTGTCCCATTTATAAACCAGAGGCCTCATAGCTAGTAGGACCAGTGGATCCAATTCAATTTCCTGGGGATTTTTTTTTCCATAAAGAGTTGCCTGGGGAGGTCAAGACTGACCATACCATTAGCTTTCTGAAAAGGTCCTGGGGTGGGGAAGGAGGGTGCCCTCTATTTTGGTTGGTTTTGAGTGTCTATTTTTTTTAACATTAGTCTTTTTGATGATCCACATGTTACAAAAGGAAAAATGTAAAAAAACACACCCCTCAAATTGCTTTGTTTCAGAATGCTTTTGCGCCCTTGACTGATGCCAAGACTAGGAGCCATGCTGATGATGTGGGTCTCGTTCTTTCTTCATTGCAGGCTAGTATATACCGAGGGGGATACAACCGTTTTGCTCCATATTAAATGACAAAATCATTAACAAACAAATAAAAAACAAACAAACAAACAAACAAAATCAACCTTCCAATGTGGGGAGAGAGAAAGCTTTCCGAGGCCTGAGTGTTGCAACACATGCAGTAGGACATCATTTTAGCAACTCAAAGAAAACAACTAAAAATAAAAAGAGGAAAAAAATAACATTTTTTATCTTATACCTCAGATATTTTGTTCTGTGTATTTTAATATTGTGGGTCTTTGGTTTTGGAGGTTCTCGTAGTTCAGTTGCTGGCTGTAGGAGTATTTGTGGTTGATCTAGAGAGACGCTAGATATGAATAAAAACCGATTTAGGGCCATATCCAGAGTGCTATATTATGTAAATGAATTATATGCTGAACATGAAGCTACTGGGGTTAAGGTGTTTGGGAAGAGTCTAAGTGACAAGTCATTCTTTCTGCATCTATATTATTTTATTCTGTGAAAAGGGAGGCTGGGAGGGGCTTAGGGGTTTGGGACTGGGGTTTGGCTGAAAGAAAAAAAGAATATATAAATATATATATATATAGTAACTGATGAATCTAAATGACCCACTGCACCACCAATCCTAAATCTATGGTTCTAAGTTACTCCTGGCAAAGTCAAGCCAAAGGCTCTGTTAAGAAACCGCTTCTTGTGGCGCTGAGACTGGAGTTGAAGGAGGTTGTAGAAGTCCCCCTCTTATCATTCCATCTGCAGTACTCAGCTTCCTACCTACCCACTAGTTATTTAAGCAAAGACTACTAGTTAGGCCATCAATAAGCATTCTTTTTATATTTCTTCCAGTATGAGAAATTATTGATATCACTGCTGACTTTTATATTATGGGAGGGAAAAATTAACATTAATAAAAAGGTGATAAAAAAGCACTGTTTCTATTTTTTTCTTTTTTTCCAAAAAAAAGAAAGTACTAAAAACTTAACTTCTTTGTACCAGTTAAAATCTGTATAAAATTTACATCTGTGCAGTGGAGTTATGTTCTAGAAACAGTCTCTGAGGCTTTAGTTTTAGCTTAGTAGATTAACTGTTAGAGACAGACGTATAATTTTTATGGAATTACATGATAATCATATCTGGATTTATAGTTGCATTTTACAAGTATCGCAATCATTGAATAGAGATAATCACGGTATTTTCATCAGCTTGATACTTTTTGAAAACATGGCTGCGCTGTGAGCAACTTGCAATTTTTCAGTCTGTGAGAGCCTGCCCTCCCTCTCCCCGGTGCCCCAGGGTTATCTTAAACTGGTATCTTTACTTCTGTCTCCGAGGCCCAAGAGGATTGTCAGAAGGAAAGAAAAACAAGACAAAACAAAACTATAAGCTCCCCCACCCCCAGAGAGTAGTGTGGGCCCCCGTTCTTTCTTGGATGCCGGGCCAGCGCAACACAGCCGAAAAATTGCAGCTTGTGATTTTCTTCTGTTGGAATCCCCCCATGTTGTCCTGTTTACAAGTTAACCTAAGTTGGGGTATCTGTCATGGGTCTTCCTGTTTTTGTATTTCAATTATAAAATATCAGCAAGCCGTCCCCCTGAGTAGTGTTTCTGCCTGTGTCGCAGTGCAGGCCCCGTGGCACGCACTTTAGTAAGTTATCAATTCACGCTGTGAACCTGCCAATCCGCTGTAACAACTGCTTTAAGATCAAAACCAAACAAAACTTTAAAAAGAAAAAAAAAATGTGTTTGTGATCCAGCTTTTCCTAGTCATCCTACGTGCATGCCCGTAAGATCGGTTGGCTATTAAACCATCAATAAAGTTTCATGAGATTTGAAAACAAAGTTTCTGTAGCTTCGATATCTAAGACAGATGATCACGGTTTGGGAGAGAAAGGAAAGGAAGGGGCGAGGAGGGGAAGGGAGAGAAACTGAATGCTGAGAAGAGAAAAACCTAGAAACTAGTCTTTTTGTCCTCCCTTTTGAGTGGGGAGGCGGGGCCTGAGGGGAGACTGATTGGCAGCATCCCCGGAAAATTCTCATTCCCACACCTGCTACAGTGGGATGACCATGTGTGCACCTGGTTGATGTTATCCAGGCAACAACTGATTGCGATGCTGTAGCATTCGACCCCAGATGAGATAAAGAGAGTGTCAGAGAAGGGTCGGCACATAGCTCCCTCCCAGTAACCGCTTTCCAAGCCCAGAACCTGCATTGTGTATGAAATCACAAACATGGAATTCTTACTGTGCTGACTAAAGTAAAACTCATTTGCAGTTTTGATTTTCATCAATGAAATGTACTTTCCCCACGACTGTATGTAGTTTTAATAAAATCATTTAGAGCAAGTGGGTGCCAACCGATGTCGCAGAACCTTTTGTCCAGGCACTCCACCGAGCTGCCGATAAGTCGTTTTAAAATGTCATGTCAGAGGTGTAAACAAACATTTTGGATTTTTTAAAAAACAGTATTTATTTGGAATGTTTTCATTTATCTAAATAACTATTGCTATTATGAATTATGGAAAAAAGATTAATGTGGCATATAGTGACTTCTTAACACACATCACTCAATCTGCAAACCCAGAAATGTGTATATCTGTCTTTAGAAATTAGTGTTTATATCACTTACAGTGGTTTGTGAATAAAGAAAACTGGTTTGTAATATCAAAAAATAAAAGCTTAGTCTGAAAAGGTACCTGTAAGTTGGTGTTCTGAGTTCTTCTGCCTCTGTGGATTTCTTTATGGGGTCAATTTCACACACACACACACACACACACACACACACACACACACACATACACACACACACACACACACACACACACACACACACACCTGTAACCTTGTACCCACCAGGGGGCTGGAGTGGGTGCCACCAAAGTGCATACTGGTCAGGGGAAGGCCAAATGCTCCGTTCCTCTGGGTCAAATCCCTTTTTTCCATACTTGTCTACCCAAAGAAGTCAATGAACCCATGCTGGGATGTGTAAGAAACACTTAAGCTATTCCCCAGCATGTTACCGTCTGTGGTTTTACTTCGATATCAGCACCCTATAGATTTCAAATAAAAGTAATTAGACAAGTAGTTGGGGGCATTTGTGAGGAAGCCTGCTAGTTCACACTACTGAATACTTTGAATGGGTCAGGCAGCCTGCTTTGTCTTTTGTATTTCTTAAGTTCATCATTTAGAAATCTCCTCATGACCTAGAGGTAAGGTAAAGGTGTCTATGGCCAAGACTGAGGACCTGCGTTGAATCCCTGCGACCCACATGATAGAAGGAGAAGTGACTGTCACAAGTCCTCTGAACTCTGTACTTACACTGTGGCATACACAAGCATCTACATACATACAAAATGTAAGACACTCAAGAAGCCCACCAGAAGTCAGCCATGGTAACTCATACCTGTAATTCCAACCTCAGGGGGACTGTCCTCAAGTTCAAGGCCAGCCTGGGCTACATTGTGAAATCCTATCTGCAAAATTCATTGTTTTAAAATTATGAGTGTATGAGTGTGTGTGTGTGTGTGTGTGTGTGTGTGTGTGTGTGTGTGTGTGTGTGAATGTAGGTACCTACAAGGCCCTAGAGCCTTTGGATCCTCCTGGAGCTGGAGTTACAGGCATCTGAGAGCCATCTGATATGGGTACTGGAAATGTAACTTAGGTCCACTGGAGGAGCACTATGTACTCTTAACCACTGAGCTTTATCTCCTTTAAATTATTTTTTTAAAAAAGAAATCCATCATGCTTGAACATTCTACCCCATATAGTTACTTAATATCTTAATCCTGTCTTGTGTAATTATTTAAACAATTCTGTCAATCTGAAAACACACAAAGGTTAAAAGATGCCAAGAGAAGCTAACTAACAGCCCTGTGCCATAGGCTTTTCCCTTACCTGGTCCAGGTAGATGCACCTCCTAATTCCCTGGAATATGAACATAAGGCTGAGTGGTTAAGAGTGCCTGTGCTCCTCCAGAGGACCCGAGTTCCATTCCCAATACCCCACATCAGGCAGTTCCTAGCTGCCTATAATTCCAGTTTCAGAGGAATCTAAAACCTCTTGCCAATTTGTGGGCATGGTGTGTGTGTGCACATGCACACACACATGAGATACACAATCATCTGTACAATATGCTTGCAGCAACACTTCAGGAATGATGGGCTAATATTACAGGTAAAACAGTAGAGGTACAAGGAGGTTAGTTAATGTAAGATCACAGAGCCAGTGATGGGGAGTGTTTCCACTGGCCACCTGAACTTGAAAAGCAAGATTTTTACCCTGAATGTCTGCTGAATACCTCTGGTCTCTTGTCCTCTTTCTACATCAAAGGTTTTCTGAATAGCATGAATTCTGAGGATGGGAATGACAGCTGAGTTCCCAAAGTGCTTACTGTGCAATCATGAGAACCTGAGTTGAGGTCCCTAGCACCCCCATAAAAAGGTGGGTATGATGGCACCCATCTGTAGTCCTAGCACTGAGGAGTTAGAGATAGGAGGATTCCTAAGACTCACTGGCCAGATAGTCTTGCTGATTTGGTCAACTACAGGTTCAATGAGAGACCTTGTCATGCAAATCCTTTGTCTACTCTCTGGGATGGAGGCTTTGTAAAAAGTCAGTACTTTGGGGCTGGAGAGATGAGTCACCCCTTAAGAGCACTGATTGCTCTTGCTCAATTCCCAGCACCTTCATGGTGGCTCACAACTGCACATAACTCAAGTTCCAGGGGATCTGATGCCCTCTTCTGACCTCCACCAGCACCAGGCACACACGTGGCAAGCAGATACACATGCAGACAAAACATTCATACACACACACACACAAAATATTTTAAAAAGTACTTTGGATGAGCACTTCATGACCCCATGCATGAGCAGACTCTGGCACACAAGTAAAAGCCCTACCGCACTAAGACAGTGTCGCACCAACATGAGGCTCATACACTTCCTCTCTAAGTTATGTCTTGTGAGCTTATTCCAAAGGTAAATCCTTAGGCTGCTTGGCTAGTAGTCCTTCCAGAGCAAACAGCTATCACTGTACAGAAGGTACCACCTTCCAGGGGCCTTAGTTCCCAGTGATCAGGCCTGTGCTCCACATTCCTGCAGGCCACAACTGAGGAATATGTGTGCTCACATGTGTGTGTGTGTAGGGGAACTGTGTGCACACATGAACACAAGTGCATGTTACTACATATGAAGTATACTTCCAACCTTCCTCTCCACAGGATGTGATGACATTTATCAATAGTGAAGTCAAAACCTAAACATAAAAGTAACACCCCCACATCAGGAGAGAGGAAGCAGACATTTCTATTAGGAAACTTTTACAAAGGTTAGTTTGGCAGGGGGATCTTTTACTTTTCATTCATGTAAAAAAAAAATACACATACACGTATGTGCAGACATGTGTTCTTATATTTGAGGCACTTATACAAACATTCTTCAAATATTTTCTAAAGTGTATAAAATTCTCATTGTACAAACTGCTCAGGATTCTACCTGATGATTAATACTGGACAGGGGCCGGCTTATCACACAGCTCGCAGCAGAGCCCTTCAGCACCCAGGTAAAACTGTGGGTTCTCATTCCTGATTTTTACAGGCCAGGATTGGAGATTTGTGTTTTATCAGTGACAGTTGCCACTCAGCATGTTAGAAGAGTTTCCTCTGAGACTCCCCCCCCCTCAATCTTACTTCCTATGCTACATACTGATTACCTTCCTTGAAATTTGGGGAGGCACCAACAGTGTGCTCTGTGGCCTGGAGCACCAACACCATGACCATAGGTCTGTTCACATGTAGCCAACCTAGGGAAAGTATTTACCCCGTGTCTCTCCAGTAGAAGCTACATTCTGAGTAGACAGTTGGTATTGTGATGAGAACATGAATGGGTTTGCCAAAGCTAAGAGTGCCTTTCCCAGAGGGAACAGTGATGAGACTGCATTGTGAATAAAACATGCTAAAATCATTCAAGGACATTGGTTGCACTCTATACATGTACTTAATCTATACATTTTATACATGTAATTCCTATTATCCATAAAAGGAGACAGTAAGTCTATCTTCAAAGTTTTTCAATTTACTCACTTTGTGTGTGTGTGTGTGTGTGTGTGTGTGTGTGTGTGTGTGTGAGAGGAGAGAGAGAGAGAGAGAGAGAGAGAGAGAGAGAGAGAGAGAGAGAGAGAGAGAGAATGTATGTGCACATGCACAGGCATGCACTCATGCCCTCATAGACCACACTGTGCTTGTGAACCTCAAAGACAACTTGTGGGAAGAGTTGGTTCTCTCCTCCACTGTGTGGGACTTGGGAATCATGCTCAGGCTTGGTATTAAGCTCATTCACCTGCTAAGCCATTTTGCCAGCCCAAAGGCATGTCTTCATCTCACTGAACTTCAGTTACCTCATCAGTAAAATAATATAGGATCTATCTGTCCAGTGGGGTGCTTGGACAATTTGATACATTAAAACCTGGCCTGCTATACAACATTTTTCCTTTGTAATAAAAAAATAAAACATGATTATATACATATACATACAAACTTAGAGGTTTCAGGAACATATATCTATATGATACAGGTTTACACCTAAAGATTTATACACCTGAAATAAATGTACTTATAGGCCCACACAGATCAAATCTGTCTATGTGTACGCATTTGTGAGCTGACAAATATGCAGGCTAGAGGTCAATCTCTGAGGTCATCTCTCAGATATTATCCACCTTGGTTTTTAGACACAGAATCTCTCATTGATCTTGAGCTCACAAAGTAGGCTAAGCTGGCAAGTCATCGGGCTTCAGGCAAGGACCTACCAGTCTCTGCCTCTCTAGCTTTAGGGTAATGAGCATATACCAGCACACCTGCAGCTCGAGCCTTATGTTTACACGCAAAGCTTTGCCACTGTTGCTGCCTCTGCTCTCACAACTTTATTTTTAATTTGTTTTAAGATGGTCTGGCTTTGAACATAGTATTCCCCTGCCTGGGCCTCCCAAGTGCTGAGATTCAGGCATTCACTGCCATATCTAGCTGTAATATTTTAAATAAATTTAAATATGTTTATTAAATAAATACATTTAATCCTATACCTAATAAATAGTATAAGTAATAGTATAAGTACTAGATACTAAGTGCATGCTCATTCATTAAAAGGTGAGCAGCAAAAGGGGTTTGTTACTATTATTCCTATAATCCTTATTATTTTGATATCCCTTAGCCCTCAGAGGTTAAGGCATAGTGCTGCTACTGTCTACTCACCAGAATTGGAATTCAAGCAGGCTGGGGACATGCCCAGGGTGAGCAGCTCTAAGCAGCAGAACTGGAACATGCTGGCTGGCTCCAGAGTGTCTGTTGCTCCATGCTAAAAACAGAGATTTCACCCACATCCTGAACTTTCAGGAGGCCGGGTAAGTAATTAGACTCACGTTCCAAAGCTTATGAGCATTGGAGGTACAGGCCAAATCCAGGGCGTCCTTCCACTCTGGCATACTGCACTCTCAGAAATGTCTGCCTCCAGTAACGGCCTGGTGAACTCTGATCTAGATAGAGCAACCTGAGCTCTTTCCACTCATGATCCTTTTTCCATCAAGACATTTTGATGTGACCCTTGGTATATAAGTATATAAAATAAATATATAAATCAGTCACTGATAAACATCATAAAGAAATAATTCTAAAATAATTGTGGTATATATAATGGAACAATGGAACATGTATTAAAGAGCAAATATGTACACCAAAAGGTGGATGGGCTTATATCTCTAACACAATAAAACCCAAAAATGTTTGAAAGTGTTTGCTTTTCATAAGTAAACCATTACAATTCTCGAAGTGTGGGCAAACTTGTATGTGCTTTAAAAAATGGAAACTGGGCCAGCAAGATGGCTCAGCAGAGTACAAGTGCCTGCCACCAAGTCCAACAGCCTGAGTTCATTCCCCAGGATCCATCTGGTAACAAGGAGAGTACCACCTCCCACCAGTTGTCCTCTGATCCCCAATGCACACCATGGTATATGCACACACACACACACACACACACACACACACACACACACACACACACACACACACACGTGCATACACACAACAAATAAAATCATAATGAAAATGTTTTAAAACTACAATTCATAATACAAAACAGTCTCAAATCTAAACCAAGGTGTTCTGGGCATCTTCAATGGTGTGACATGATATGACAGCTTACACAGTGCAAAATGCACATGGTGTGGCTTTAGAATCAATGCTGCCGTGAAATCTCCAGATGTAGCATGGGTGAGCATTTTCAGAAACAACTTGAATTCATCTTACTTCGGTTTGAATTGCTTTTTGGTTGTTGTACAATCAGAAACCTTCCCCTTCTGTCACTGTGTTGGGAGGATTACCCACACTAGCCCACAGTTTAAGCTTCTGTCTAGTGCAGTGCTTCTCAATCTTCCTAATGTTACAACCCTTTATTTAATACAGTTCCTCACATTACAGTGACCCCAACCATAAAGTTCTTTTCCTTGCTACTCCATGGCTATAATTTTGTAATGTTATGAATTGGAATGTAAATATTTGTGTTTTTCAATGGTCTTAGGTGACCCCTGTGAAAGGGTCATTCAACCCCCAAAGGGGTCTCACCCCACAGTCTGAGAACCACTTGTCAAGTGGGAACAATACCACAAAGGCCCCCCCAGAGACTTTCTTCCATTCTTGCTTCTGCATATCTATGAGCAGACATATCACTGCTCCCAGGATTCTCCCTCAGGACACCTAGAATGTGCTGGTGACTTTGAATCCTAGCTCTCTGAATGAAATAGACAGATGGTGTGTCGCCTGAATGAAGCAAAAAGTCAGAAAGAGCAAGAGTATTCCCCAGGCTCGAGAAATGAAGGGAAAAATAGCAGGTGTAGGTAGGAAAGAGAAGTGCAGAGACCCAAAAAAGTCAGGTAATGGTGCTAAGTGGGCAAGGAACGCTGGGAAGTCTCGGAATGCAAATTGGAAGCTCAGCCTCCAGATGCCAGCAAATGTTACATCTCCCACAGCTCCACCATCTCACCTCCCACTCCCTGCAAAATCCACCTTCAAGCACACAGTAATAACTGCAGGTAGCCAAGCCCCTTCCTGTTCACATGTGGGAAGTCCAACTTTCTGCAGCCACACCAGGAAGTAGTGGAGAACCAAGAAAGCAGGTCAGAGGCATAGTGCACAGCTCGTTTTTTATCTCCTCCAAACACTCCCAGGCTGACCAGAGTGAGGTATTGCAATTCATTACTGGGAGGAGGACTTCCCCAGAACCCTGATGCGGCTGGCTGAGACTGTCACTGGACCAGCTGGCTGCTGCTCTTCCTTTTTAAGTTTTCCTAAGCTACGTGACTAGATGATGTATTGTTCCTCCAACCTGCTCCCTTTGTTCAAAGACCCATTTTCCTCTCACTGGTGTGTATGTGTGTGGTGGTGGTGTGGGTAAGGGTAATTCAGAAAGACAGCTGAAATGATGCTTGACCAAAAAAGGTAGAGGCATAGGAAAAAGAAACCTACAAATCTTTCCATTTTAGTTACATCATTCAAACACTGATGTCCAGAGTTGCTTTTGACCAGGACAGTGAAGAGAAACATAAAACCTTCCTTTTGGAAAAGCAAATTTTCTGTGATATTTAAAACAAAATGACTCGCCCAAGTTCATTAAGGAAAAAAAAAAGGCCACAGAAATGAGTGTCTTCCATTAAGCCGAGGACCTAATTATAACAAATGGAAGAATGGTGGCAGGCGAATGGTTTTTGTTTTAATAACTTCTGGATTAGTTTGTATTTTTTCTTCCACCACCCTCACAGTGATTCTCATCATCTTCACCATCTTTGGTCACATCATCCCTCCTCTTCCACCTCTGACTTCTTCCCCAAGATCTTAGGCAATTTAATTAGCCTCCCTTAGCTTTCATGTTGGTGAAATCCTTCAGCAGGCTTCAGTGTGGGTTCAAGACTGCACAACCCTGAAGCTTTGGGTTCTGGAAAAACCATTTGCCTCTGTCTTGAGGACAAACATAAAACCCCATATCTGAAAGTGAGACATTGGCTTGATAAAATAGACACAGAACCCCAAAGGAGGTTAGATTAAGAAGTACAGAGGGGCTGCCACGTATCGGAATACCTGAACATCTCCACAGTGATCTGCAGTCTGTGCCCCACCAGCACCACCCAGTAAGTCCTGGCAGCTTGTGCTTTGGGTCTGCAAAGAAGCGAAAGGTGCCCAGGTCCCCAAAGACAGCTGAAACATTAAGCTCCAGAGCCACTCTGCCCCATGTGTGGACCCCCTTTATTGCCCTTGACCCTCAGTAAAGACATGGCTACACCCAATCTACTTTCTCTTTAAGAAAATAAGGGGAACTGACTTCCCTAAAATCTGTTTCAGAAAGAGATTTACAACAAAGCTCTCAGAATACAGGAATGTGGGAGAAGTGCCTTAAGGACCCACCTCATTGTTCTTTCCTTTCCAAGAACCTCCAGGCTCCCCCAACAGAGGGCTGGCGTGATGGTTCAGTTGGTAAAGCACGTGCCTTAGAAATATGAGGACCTGAGTTCAATCCCCAGAATTAATGCAGAAAAGCCTGCTGTGGTGATACACACTTGTAATTATTGTGTTGAGGAGGCAGAGACAGGCAGGTCCCTGAGTTTCCCTGGCCAGTCAACCTAACCTAACAGTTGGTTCAGTTCAGATAACTTCTGGATTAGTTTGTTTTTTTCTTCCACCACCCTCACAGTATTCTCATCATCTTCACCATCTTTGGTCAATCATCCCTCCTCTTCACCTCTGACTTCTTCCCAAATCTTAGCAATTTAATTAGCCTCCCTTAGCTTTCATGTTGGTGAAATCCTTCAGCAGGCTTCAGTGTGGTTCAAGACTGCACAACCCTGAAGCTTTGGGTTCTGAAAAACCATTTGCCTCTGTCTTGAGGACAAACATAAAACCCCATATCTGAAAGTGAGACATTGGCTTGATAAAATAGACACAGAACCCCAAAGGAGGTTAGATTAAGAAGTACAGAGGGCTGCCACGTATCGGAATACCTGAACATCTCCACAGTGATCTGCAGTCTGTGCCCCACCAGCACCACCCAGTAAGTCCTGGCAGCTTGTGCTTTGGGTCTGCAAAGAAGCGAAGTGCCAGTCCAAAGACAGCTGAACATTAAGTCAGAGCACTTGCATGTGTGACTTATTGCCTGACTCATAAAACATGCTAACAATACTTTCTCTAAAAAAAAAACTACTTCCTAAAATCTGTCAGAAAGAATACAACAAATCAGAAACAGAATGGAGAAGTTAAACCACCTCATTGTTCTTTCCTTTCAAAACCTCAGCTCCAACAGACTGGTGATGATTAAAGCACGAAAAATAACTGAGTTCAATCCAGAAAAGCAAAAAGCCTGTTAACACACTAAATGTGAAGCAGAACAAGCCTGATTCTGCAGAACCTAAAACAGTTCCAGCAAAATATCTGTCTCCAAAAAGTAAGGTGTGTGGCAGAGGGGTGTGTCCGTGGTTAAGAGCACTTATTACTATTGCAAAGGACCTGGGTTCGGTTCCCAGCATCCACATGGTGGCTCACGACCATCTGTCACTCCAGTTTTCAACATCAAGTGTTGGAAACAGCATAACCTATGGGGTGGAAATGTAATGAACACACTGGAGTGTTGGTTGGCATGCAATGGAGGGCAGAAAATTGGATCTTCTGGCTTCCCCAATATAATTTGAATTGCAATAAAAGTAAACTTTGAAAAAGAACTAAAATGGGTAACTGCTGAGGATCTACACCCAAGGTTGTTCTCTGGCCCCCAACGCTTTCATTCACATATGTTCTCATCTCCCCATACCCTTCACACACACACACACACACACACACACACACACACACACACACACACACACTATAGTTACTAAGACCTACTTCCCTGCCCCGCAACATAGATTCTAGGATCAGAAAATGAAAGTTGAAAAAAAAAAAAAAAAGAGCTGGGTATGGTGGCACATCCCTTTAGTCCCTGCCCTTGAGAAGCAGAAGCAGACAGATCTCTGTGAGTTTGAGGCCAGCCTGGTCCACAAAGCAAGTACCAGGACAGTCAGGGCTATTACATAGAGAAACCTGTTTCAAAAAAAGAAATAATGGAAGGAAGAAATAAAGAAAGAAAGGAAGAAAGGAAGAGAGATAGAGATAGAGATAGAGATAGAGAGAGAGAGAGAGAGAGAGAGAGAGAGAGAGAGAGAGAGAGAGAAGGAAGGAAGGAGGAAGGAAGGAAGGAAGGAAGGAAGGAAGGAAGGAAGGAAGGAAGGAAGGAAGGAAGGAAGGGAGGAGGAAGGGAGGAAGGAAGGAAAGGGAAATGGAAGCTATCCACACAGACCATACAGGCTGCTGTGAACCAAACAGACTCAGGAAGGGCTTGCATGAACAGGGTTTGATAAGCCCTGTTCTGAGCCCCTGGCCACCAAGGTGGTTTCTCTCTTGATACAACGCTATGAATCAAGGAGTGCACAGGAAAGAAGGGACTTGGAAATGAGGAATTCAGGAAAGGGCAATAGCCTTGGAGGAAGACAACATATCACATCCCTGAATACCCCAAAAGGTCCTCGCTCCTTTTTTTTTTTTTTTTGGCTTTTATGGAATTTTTGGGGTATTTTTATTTATTTAAAAGAATTTTATTCATTTTACATACCAACCACAGATCCCCTTCCTATCCTTCCTCCTCCACCACCCCCTTGCCTTTCCCTGCCCCTGACCCACCCCCATCCCCTTCTCCAAAAGGGTAAGTTCTCCCATGGGGGGACAGCAAAGTCTGGCATATTCAGTTGAGGCAGGACCTAGGCCCTCCTCTTTGCATCAAGGGTGAGCAAGGTGTCCGACCACAGGTAATGGGGTCCAGAAAGCCAGCTCATGCACCAGAGATCTATCTCCATGAGAAAACTGGGGATGAGGGAGGCAATAGAAGGGAGGGGTGGAGAATGACAACGTGAGGGAATGGGATGGCTGAGCTGGGGGAGAAAAGGAGTGGGAGAACGATGAAAGAGATATCTTGAAAGAGGGAGACATTATGTGACAAGGGAGAAACCTGGTGCTAGGGAAGTTCCCAGGAATCCACAAGGACAGCCCTAGATGACTACTAGCAACAGTGGTGAGGGTACCTGAACTAACTAACCCTGGTAATCAGATTGGTGAATATCTTGTCATCATAGAGCCTTCATCAAGTAATTGATGGAAGCAGATACAGACATCTACGGTCAAGAACCAGGTGAGCTCTAGAAGTCCAGTTGAAGAGAGAAAAGAGGGATTATATGAGCAAGGGGGCTCAAGATCATGATGGTGAAATCTACAGAGACAACTGAACCAAGCTCATAGGGAACTGATGAACTTTTAGACTGATAGCTGTGGAACCTGCATGGTACTGGACTAGACACTTTGCATACAGGAGATGGTTGTGTAGTTTGGTCTGTTTGAGGGGCCCCTGGCAGTGTGATCAGAATCTATCCTTGTTACTTTCTCAAGCACACCAGTTTCAAACTCTCATTCCCAGAGAAGGAAGCACATTTGTATTTTTGTTGTTGAAGCGCTATGGAGCACACCAGCACTTTATAGACAAATACTTCACCATGCTGGGCTACAGCCTCAGTCCAAATAGTCTTGATATACCCTGCATCCTTTATAAGGGTGTTGTGTCTGGATCTAGGGCTCAGGCAGGAGGCAATCCACTTCCTGTCTTTGGAAACAAAGTCTGCTCCAGAGTATGTTGTTGAATTTGGTCACATTTCTGTAAGACGGATCTAAATTCCAATGTTTGCAAATAGTGGATTTTGAACAATTAGAAAGCTGAAAGCAGAGTCTAAGTAGCATCCTAGCAACAACTGAAGCTGGGTAATAACTCTCTACTACAGGGGTCTTTGGTAAGGGGGATTCATATAGTGGTATCACCCAGTTCACTGGACAAATAATGTACATCCTGGAAAGAATACCCATGCAGTCATGGAAGCAGAGTGACAGCTGGAGACAGGAGGGCTACTGACAGTGACATCCAGAGATTGGATGCAGGGATGGGAAAGCATAGCCCCACAGAGACGGAAAGTAATAAAAGACTGAGTGCCCCTGACTGAAAGTAACAGATCGGCAAAAGAGCAACCCGAGTGAAAGTGGAGATTCTGATAGTCCTGCACACAAAGTAACAGCTACAACCCTGATGTCCCACCAGAGAGTAAATTGTAAGGATCCCAGACACAGAACAACAATTATAGATCTGGGCCAGCTGACCGCAGACTGACAGAACTGAATAGCCAGCCACAGAGAGAAAAAGGAGCAGAAACTACCAGCTACCTGTCACAACAGGCAAACACCTCAAGGATTGGGAAGGACACCAGGGTGGGATCAGGGTGCTCTAGGTTGGACTTTTTATAGGCTCCTGCAGGCAGGACTTTCTCTCCATTTTTATTGGTCCTGCCTAAGCCATCCTTCCACCCTTGGACAGGCTCTTTTCCCTTTGCCAGCCTTTAGCAGTTTGTAACTATTGCAATCTCTTGGGGTTGCATGAAGCAGCCCTTCTTAGAGGGACCCATCCCTATCGCCCAGGTCTGCACAAGCTCCTCTGACCCCATTCCTTCCTAAGGACACAAGGAGAGACCTTCACCATTCTTTACGCTACCACTGACAATCAACCTGAACTCCATGGTATTTGATTTTTATTCTATTTTCTCCACTTACATATTCAGCAGTGTTGGTGTGGGGACTAGCATCCTGTGCAAGACAGGTATGTGCTCTCCCACTGAGCTTGACACTCAGCCCTCTTACTTGCTATTGTGCTGGAGGGCTTGTGTGACAACAGATTGATCTGAGATTTCTATTTTACTTACGTTCGTGTGTATGTGAGCATGTGCATGCTGTTGTGCACATGTGGCAGTCAGAAGACAACTTGCAGGAGTCTGCTCCTTCCTCCAGCCACGTGGAGCAGTCTTGGCAGCAAGACTGCTTTGGACCTGGCTTATCTCAGTGATCCCTATTTAAGACTCTTTTAAGTGACTCTAAGTAGGAAAGAGAGGCAGAACAAAACATTTCCTGAATGTGAGGCCACTGAAAATTCTGTACAAAGAAAAGAAAAACAAAAATAGAAGAGAAAGACAGACACAGAGGGAGGGAGGGATGTGAAGAAAGAGATATGTGGGAGGAGTGTGAGAAAGGGTGAGAAAACCTCCGACTTCAATTATCTATTACACATCTGTATGTATAATGGATGCATGGTTTACTTTGCACCTAGTGGTTATTATATGAACTATAGCATTTTAATGTTTTAGCCCAGAATTACATTTCCTTTTTGTCATGTTTTCATCCATATTGCCTCAAGTATAGATTCTCTGAGGCATTGAGCCACACTGCAAAGTATAGATTTAGTTTTAAGTTGTCAAATAAATAGGTGAAATAAATAAATAAGTAAAGAGAGATAAAGCCACTTTGTTGAGTATGTGGTGGATATATGAGCACTTACGTGTGTGTGTGTGTGTGTGTGTGTGTGTGTGTGTGTGTGTATGTGTGTATATGTGAGCCTCCTGCCTCTGCCTCCCATCACTGAGATTACAGGCATAAGCCACTGCATCAGGCTTTTTATATGAGTTCTGAGGGATCAAAATCAGTACTTATACTACACAGCAAGGATTTTTATCTTCCCAGTCAACAAAATTAACATTAATAATACACTTAACTGATTGCCAAAAGCATTATCATTTCAACATATTATGACCCTTAATTGTGTGAAAGAGATGACTTTGCCACCCTTCCTCCCCCTACACACTACAGCATGCCTCAGGTTGGACCAGCCCTGTTTCTAGAGCTCTAGAACTACAGCTGACTCAGGGATCCCACATCAATCAGCCCACACATCCTCAGACCACCCAACTGTCTATCTTCATCCCACGAGGTCTTCTCATAACCTAAGTCTTGGGAGAGAGCTCACCCTGCAGGAGATGCCATCATCATGCAGTCCTCATGATCCTGCAGCTGAGTGAAGGTGGAGCCTTGTCTTCTGTCCCTGTGTTCTCATGACAGTGAAGCAGGCTTGCCCGAGCCAGCTGCTGTCCTCTCAGGGGGCTTCTCCTTGATTGACTTCCAGTTACAGTTACTGGTGCACAGACTACTTTTTAAGTGGAATATAGTCATCATTGTGCATGACACTGGGCTTCATAAAGACATTTCATACAGGAATATAACATATTTTGAAGATACTCTGGAACCCTAACCCAGAGCATACTCAAAACTTGTCCTTGGGAGGTTGCTGCGGCCAAGGTAGAAAATTCTGAGTCCTAAAGGAGGTGAACCACAAACCTGGACAATGAAGTAAACAGTCATTTAGGAGCACTGGACTGCTCGGCAGTGCCCTAACTCCATACCTGCTCCATACCCATCTATTGCTGTGTTCTTTGTCCATCCTCCACTCATCAACAAAGCTCCAACACTGCCCTGTGGGGGAAAAAGGAAGAAGAAGAAGAAAAAATAAAAAGGCAACAGGACAGTGTAGTTGTTTGGTTTTTGGCTCTTTTTCTCTTTGGGGGCCCCATAACCCAGCTCCCAAATAAATCACCCATGGTTGTTTATTCTTGTTTATCAATGCCTGGCCTTATTGCAGATTAGTTTATAGCCAGCTTTCTTTAACTTTAATTTATCCCATCTGCCTTTTGCTCCTGGGCTTTTCCCATTCTCTTACTTCCATAAATCTTACTCTTACTCTGTGACTTGCTGTGTAGCTGGGTATGTGGCCTGTGGAGTCCTCCTCCTTCTCTGGCTGCTACTCCTTCCATCCTCCTCCCAGACTTCTTCTATTTATTCTCTCTGCCAGCCAGTCCCACCTATCCTTTCTCCTGCCTCGCTATTGGCCATTCAGATCTTTATTAAACTATCAGGTATGTTAGACAGGCACAGTAACACAGCTTCACAGAGTTAAGCAAATACAAGATAAACAGAAGTAACACACCTTAAAATAATATTCTAGTACAGGACAGGAATCATGACCAGAATGAGTCACCACAGCAGCATCTGGCCAGACACTCAGAGCTTCACCCTACCCTTGAGTATTAAGGCCTTTTTTTTTTTTTTTTTTTTTTTTTGTGTGTGTGTGTGTGTGTGTAATAGTTTTCACTGTTTCTTCAAAAATATACACCTGAAGCAAGATGACAGTTCCTAAGGGTGAGGCTGCAGGTGTCCCTAGGCTCTGTGGCACAGAAGAGCCTGCATGCAGTTGCTCTCTATCTGTAGCACACCACCAATGTGCTAGTGGGCATCTAGCTGCACCATGTTGAACTTGCAGCTCCAGAAATGAAAATCCATGAGCCTAGAAGCAGATTTTAGAGTCTGTTTATGCTCACAGTGTCCTTTTCCCTGTCACTTGATAAGGATCTTGATATACAATGGTGGCAGCAGTAAAAGGGTGATGTCAAGCAGGACTATCAAAAAGCGTCTATTTCCAGTCCCAAAGGGAGCTTTATCTAGTGCTTGTCATAAATCTACATAGTCTTCCCTTCCAGATGACAATTATAAAGTAGGGCTTGCTTTGACATCTATCAAAGGACAATAGTGTGCCACTGCCCTTCTATGGACATTCCATACAAACATATGAAACCTACCCCTCAACTTGAACCTTGGCATGATAAAGAACTAAAACCAAATTAGAAGAAAAAAAGCAAACAATTTGATCGAGGCTCCATGATAGAACAACTTAGCAAGGTGTTCTTCACTATAAAGTATCACTGGCCCCACATGGACAGTATCATAAGTATATAAAGAAACTGAATCCTACAAGAGTCAGATCACTGCTCTTAATTCTATGAGCATCAAGAAAATGTTGTTTTGTGTCTCTTTTGCCAGCTGAGAAAATGCAACCTGGTATATTAATTAAGATGGTATGCATGGAAATAATAAATATATCTAGTCATAGAAAAAATATACACGTTTATGACCTCACCATTTCCAATGTGGGTTTCATGGGTTCAAGGCTCAAGATCATCTCAGCTGAGAAGAAGATATTGACCACAGTAGAGAGAGACAAGCTTCCCAAGCTCATCAATGGTTATTATAGAACTGGCTTCCTTGAGGATTGGGAGCCCTATGCTTATTCTGGTTGTTAGCAGGTGTCAGCTCTCAGATTATGAAAACTACCTGTAGTACCACCCTGTGGGACCCTGTGGGAGTTTCACAGTGGGAACATTTGTCTGCTTCCATGTGTGAAAGTACAGGGACAACTGCTAGCTTATCACATTCTTGATTAGCCTGGCCTCAACTGTGGAAACCTCTCCACACCAACACATTGTCAATTTCAGAGTAACCTATTACTACCACCAAGGACATCCTATGTCTTCACAGGCAACTCATCCCACCTGCAAGGGTAGATTTAGACCAAGAGTTTTCTAAGAGTGAGAACGCCTTGAAGGCCTCCTTAGCATCCTGCCCATGACTCTTGTTTATATCAACGTTTCCATACAAACATGAAACAATGTAGGGGCTCATTGATTAAAAATGAGCTTACTCTTCCTGCACAGGACCAGAGTTTGATTATCAGCACCCATTGCATGTTACTCACAATCTCCTGTAACTCGAGGTCCAGGAGATGTTAATAACTTTTCCTGACTTCCATGGGCATTGCACTCATGGACACACCACCACCACCACCACCACACCACACACAAACACTATGATTTTTTTTAATGTATAAAACATTTTCCCTTCCCTCAAGTCTTTCCAGATCCCCTGCCCTCTACCAATCCAACTTAAAGTTCTTTCTCAAGAAAAACAAATAAAAATGCAACAAAAAATTCCCCAAACCAAGAAAAAGTAAAACACCACACAAAAGGAAAAGAAACAAACAAACAAACAAAGGAAAAATAAAACACCAATGTGTAACCAAATAAAATCATACACACACACACACACACACACACACACAAAAAAAAAAAAAAAAAAAAAAAAAAACCCTGTGGAGTCCATTATAAAAAAACCCTGTGGAGTCCATTATATGTTGGTCAGCTACTGAGACTTGCCCTGGAGTGGTTGATGTACCCAATGTCCCTCCATTGGAGAAAACTGATTTTCTCTCTCCCAGCAGTATAAATGACAGTTCTATTCTTGTCTTCATCCTAGTTGCTAGGTATTCATTCATTCATTCATTCATTCATCCATTTTTTAAAATATAACAAAATAAAATATAATAAGATAAAACAAAAACCATCACATCAAAGTTGGACAAGACAAACCAACCAAAGGAAAAGAACCCAAGAGAAGGCACAAGAATCAGAGACCCACTCACTCATATGTTCAGGAATCCCATAAAAACACTAACTAGAAGCCATATAAGTTCAGATAACATAGTACAGACCCATTCAGACCCTGTGCATGCTGCTTCAGCCTCTGTGAGTTCACATGAGCTTTACTCACATTGATTTAGAGCACCTTGTTTTCTTGGTGTCCTCCATTCCCTTTGGCTCTTATATTCTTACTGTTTCCTCTTCAATGGGGTTCCCAAGCTTTGAGGGGAGGGATTTGAGGGTAACATCCCATTTAAGGCTGAGAGTTCCAAGATTTCTCACTCTCTGCTTAATGTCTAGTTGTGGGTTTCTGCATTTGTTCCCACCTGCTGCAGGAGAAAGCTTCTCTGATGATGGCTGAGCAAGGCACTGATATATGAGTATAGCAGAATGTCAATTGGAGTCATATTATCACTGCACCTTTTGGCTTTGCCTAAGTCCCTGGGCTACCTAATCTCTGGTTCTTGTTCACCCAAGCAGTTCAGGTTATGGGTTCCATCTCATGGAGTGGGCTTTAAGTCAAATTAGTTATTGGTTGGTTACCCTGTAAGTGTTGTGCCACCATTGCCCTATCATATCTTGCAAGCAGGAAAGATTATACGTCAAAGTGTTTGTGGCTAACTTACTGTATATGTTTCTCCATTGGAAGCATGCAGAGTACCTTCCCATACCAAAGACACTAGCATGTAGGCGTGAAGGTTTTATGTAGGCACCATGTCAACTTCTTCAGGATCAGTGAGTTGTGTAGGTGCTGTCTTTAGCAATGGGACCTTGTTTATCAGTTTGGGGAGAACAACCTATAGTCTTCACAACAGTTTGGATTGTTTGAGGATTCCCATTGCACCCCTTTGGCAAATAACTCAATTAGATGTAACCTAATTCTAGTACTGGGTACTGGAGTCTTCATTTGGTGACACGAGATGGCTAGTTGGGACTATGCAATTGTTTTTTATTAAATATATGAACAATGTATTTAATGAAGAGCATGAGAACTATATTTGCCTATAATTCTGACCTAGCCAAAGTCATAACTGTTTTCTAGATGAGGGAAAAAAGATTCAGAGAAGACAGAAATAGAACCAGATGAGCCTGCTCTCTCTTGTTTTTTTTAATTAAGAGATTTTCTATTAGTTTTACATAACAACCACGGATTCCCCTGTCCTCCCTCCTTCCACCCTCCAGCCCCCCCCAACCACCCTCCCATTCACACCTCCTCCAAGGCAAGGTCTCCCCTGGGGAGTCAGCAGAGCCTGGTATATTCAGATGAGACAGGCCCAAGCCCCTCTTCCCTGCACCAAGGCTGAGCAAAGTATCTCAGCATAGGCCCTAGGTTCCAAAAAGCCAACTCATGCACTAAGGACAGGTCCCAGTCTCACTGCCTGGGGGTTCCCTAAACAGTTCAAGCTAAACAACTGTCTCACTTATCCAGATGGCCTAGTCCAGTTCCATGGGGGCTCCTCAGCTTTTGGTTCACAGTTCATGTTTTTACACTAGTTTGACTAGTTGTCTCTGTACTTTTTCCAATCATGGTCTCAATATCTCTTGCTCATATAACCTCTCCTCTCTCTCATTGATTGGACTCCTGAAGCTCTGCCTGGGGCTTGGCCATGGATCTCTGCATCTGCTTCCATCAATCACTGGATGAGGGTTCTATCATGACAGGGTGTTCAGACATCCAATCACCAGAGTAGGTCAGCTCAGGCACCCTCTTGACCATTGCCAGTAGTCTATAGTGGAGTCATCTTTAAATATATATAAAGAACTCAAGGAACTAGACATCAAAATACCTAACAGTCAAATTAAAAAATGGGCTATAGAGCTAAACAGAGAATTCTCAACAGAAGAAGCTCAAATGGCTGAAAGACATTTAAGGAATTGCTCAACATCCTTAGTCATCAGGGAAATGCAAATTAAAATGATTCTGAGATACCATCTTACACCTACCAGAATGGCTAAGATCAAAACCACTGAAGACAGCTTATGTTGGAGAGGATGTGGAGCAAGGGAAACACTCATACACTGATGGTGGGATGCAAACGTGTAGAGCCACTTTGGAAATCAGTATGGCATTTTCTCAGAAAATTGGGAATTAATCTCCCCCAAGACCCAGCTATACCACTCTTGGAATGCTCAACCATACCACAAGGACACATGCTCAACTATGTTCATAGCAGCATTATTTGTAATAGCCAGAATCTGGAAACAACCTAGATGCCCTTCAACTGAAAAATGGATAAAGAAAATATGATGCATATACACAATGGAGTACTACTCAGCAGAGAAAAACAATGACATCATGAGTTTTTCAGGAAAATGGATGGAACTAGAAAAATCATCCTGAGTGAGGTAACCCAGACCCAGAAAGACAAACATGGTATATACTCACTCATAAGTGGATACTAGATGTAAAGCAAAGCAAAGAACAATCAGACTACAACTCACAGCTCCAGGGAGGCTAGCTAGTAAAGAGGACCCTAGGAAAGATGCAGGGATTGCACGGTGATGGAGAAATGGATGAGATCTACATGAGCAAACTGGGGGAGAGGGGGGTAATTGAGGGCAAGGGTCGGGGGAAAGAGAGCTTAGGGGACCAGGAGGTCCTAGCTGGATCAGGAACAGAGTGGGAGAACAAGGAATGAGATACCATGATAAATGAAGACACCATGGGAATAGGAAGAAGCAGAGTGCTAGAGAGCTCCCCAGGAATCCAGCCTGTTCTTTTTTAACAGGCAATGTCACATAGAACTGTCCCTGTACAATATCTCTGGGACTTTCCTAATGGACTGCTGAACTACTTAAGAGACAATAAACCTTTTCTATAGTTAACTATCCCTATATTACACATTATCCCAAAATTTAGCAGCTTAATATGAAAGAGCATTTGTTTCACTCTCTAGGTATCAGAGAACCCTAGAATTTGGGGAATTAGTATTGGCTTCAGGTATTCTGAGTGCATCTAACATTTGTAGATGGGACATGTTGATCTTATCCAGGTGAGAGGGCTGCAGATCTAGCCACATACTGGAACCATGTGGGATAGTTTTACAGACCGAACCTGAGCATTCCACAGGGTTCTGATTTTAGAGGATCTGGGCCTGCTGTGAACGGCCAGGTTCTAGGTTGATACCAGCCTTTCCTTGTATATAAGCAGACACTGAGGTTCTAGAAGGTAATGTAACTGACCTGCTGAGTTTTAAAAAGTGGAGTGGGGGAACCATTGGGCCAGCAAGATGCTCAAATGGTAAAGAGGCTTTCTGCAAAGTCTGGTGACCCGAGTTTGTTCCCTGCGACCCACAGACAGAAGGAGAGAACCAACTTTAAGTTATCCTCTGACTTCCATACACTATGGCAGGTGTAGGCCCACTCACATATACACAAATGCAGGAGTAAATGTAACAAAGTTATATCCAGGATTAAGACGAAAGGATTTGAAAGTCTATATATTTAAATTAATTTTGAAGTTTCATTTTCTTTTCCTCCTTTCTTGCTTGCTTGCTTTTTAAGACAAGCTCTCATGTGATCCTGGTTGGTCTTGAAGTGTATAACTGAGGAAGACTTTGTTCTTTTGCTCATCTTGCCTCTGCCTCCTGGGTGTTAGGATTACAGGCATACACCACACTTGATTTGTGTAGTTCTGGGGATAAACCCAGAACCTCATGAGCAATAGGTGAGCAGTCTACCAACTGAGATGTATCCCCAACAATCTACCACGAAACTAAAACTCTAACAATCTCTTTACTTTTGCTTTTGATTATTTTTACCTTTAATTGATAATGTATATCAATGCAGTACAGTGTAATGTTTATATATATATATATATATACATATATATATATGTGTGTGTGTGTGTGTGTGTGTGTGTGTGTGTGTATGTATATGAGTATATATGGGTAAACTGGACTGACTGACATCTCTCTCACCTCCTGCACCTCTCAATCTTTGCTCTAGAGGCATTTAAAATTTATTTTGACCCTACTCCTCAGACTGAGTCACCTTGCCCAGCCTTAATACATGGGAAGGTGCTTAGTCTTACTGCAACTTTGATATGCCATACTTTGTTGATACTCATTGGATACCTGACCTTTTCTAAACAGAACGGGAGGAGGAGTGGAATGGGGCATCGGAACAGAGGGGGGAGGCTGTTGGGAGAACAGGATGAAGGGGAAACTGTGACTGGGATGTAAAGTAAATAAATAAATTTTAAAAATTGCTCCTTCAGCGACTTTGAAATCCACTTTAGTGTTGACTTCCCTCATTGTGCTGTGCTAGGCTGAACCTCATTTCTTCTGACACTCTATCTCTTTCACCCACATTCCTCTTTCCTGCCATCCCTAGTTTCTGGTCCTCTGGTACCCACCATTCCACCCTGTTCTTCTATCAGTTCAAACATTTAGACTCCATATGAGTGACAGTGGGCAATATTTGTCCTTGTGTGCCTGGCTTGTTTCACTAAATATCAGGGAGAAGACATAAACCCAAAATTGTGTGTGTGTCTGTGTGTGTGTGTGTGTGTGTGTGTGCATCTATACAATTAAGCCTTTAAAAAGAATGTAGCTAAGTCCCATGCCACAATGTGGGTAAATCAAGGGTCTCCATTTTTGTACTGCTCAGTAAGTGCAGTCTGGTGAGTTTCTAAGGAAATTCTTGGAGAAATTGAAAACTGACAAATGAGAAACATAAAGTGTGGTTTATTGTGATTAATATTTATTCATTGTACTAAACGGGGTAAAGACTTCACTACAGTGTTCCTTCAGGTACAAGGGGAAAAAACCTAGCTTGAACTGACTCAGTAACAGCAGCAAGAAAAGAGAGAGGAAGGCAAGTCGTGGGTGCAGACCTGTCATTTCAGATACTTGAGAGGCTAAGGCGGGAGAATTTTAGGTTCAAGGCCTGCTTGACTTCACATTCAGAGCTAGTTCACGGTCAGCCTGGGGGACATAGTGAAGATCCTGTCTCAAAACAAATGTTACAAGATGGCTGGGGATGTTGGTGAATGGTACAGGTCTCACTTAGCATGATGCTCTAGCTTCCATCCCCACCCATGGGAGGGACTGGGGGCAGGGCTCCAAGTTAGACAAGCCTAATTCCACCAGTGTTTTCAAGTTAGTCTCTCTCCTCATCTCTCACTTCCATGTCACTTTATGTTTCCTCCTCCTGGTGTTACCTCTTCACATTCCTCCCATTTTCTTGCTTAGACAAGTTCACTATATATTGCTATCAATGGGAAAGCCCACGTAGATTCAAGCTTTTTTTTTTTTTTTTTTTTTTCAGGGAAGTTGGTCCAAAGACCTAGTATATGTATGCCAAAGCAGGTTCGGATTGGTCCTTGGTGTTCTCTCATGGGGAAGTTTAGATCAGTGGCATTAATTTTCCTTTGTTACCGCAAAAGAGAGGCACCTCAATGAAATGTTCTAGAAGTTGGGAAAGAAGAAAGATGGGGAGGAGAATGTGAAGGGAACTAAAGAGACATGGAAGGGAAGGAAGGGAGGGATGGAGGTAGGTTACTTGTTTTCCAAATGAAAACTTCATTCTGATGTGAGCCATAACACATTATGTCTTCCTGAAACTTTGTCATTCCTATATATGTGCTCAGTGGCACATGATGTAACTGGTAAAATCGAGGACCAAATGCTAGCAAGTAAAGACTCCAAAACATCACTGAAATTTAATTTTCTCAACATAAATGACTGTAGCCATTCAGACTAACCATTCTCCCCATCTGGGAGTTACTTTTTGAATCCTTGAAGAAACCAGAAGCACAGACATTGCCCATTCTGCAATTGGTCTTTCCTTGTTTGGATGTCTGCTGAGCTAATAACCCACTGACTACAGTTTAGGCTTTTGAAAGCTACGTTCTAACATCAAACTTTCATCAGGGCGATAGCAGCCTGTCTCTAATGAATTTTTTATTTGTTTACTCATTGCTTCTCTGGGATATGAAAGAAACGCTCATCTTTTTAATATTAAAAATAAAACTTTAAATCAGAACCTCGTCCAATGGCAAACTGATGAGCTTCGTTTCAACCAAGAGGGATTCATCAGTGGGAAAATTGCACTCTGAAATAAAGGGAGCTGGGACATCGGGGAAAGGGTGACATGCCGTATGAGTGTTCTTCTGCTGTTTCTTTTTAATCTTTCGTGAGCAGAGGTAAATTATTCATAGCAAACAGTGTACTGTACATCATGTGAGTTCCAGGAACTCATTCACCAAACAGCTGAGCTCCCTCCCAGCTCTGCAGGACCTGAGTCTGCTTGCTGCCCTCTATGGCCAAGCTGTTTGTTCTTGTGGACTTGGGAACCCACAGGAGCAGAGAGCATCAGGCAGACAAGGGTGGAGTAGGGGTCTAGGTCTCACTTATAGGAGGACTTGTGCTCAGGGCTGTGCAGCTTCTGGGTTCTGTTTCTTTTACTTATCCACGGAACTAAAAAACAATGTGCAATTGGACAGAAGTAAGCCACAGGATGTGGCTTCCACTCTAGACAGGGTACTGGGAACATTTAACACTAATAGTCTTGAATAAGGTTACTCAAGGCAGGAAGAGGAACAAGGGAGATGCTACCAAGGATCACCTAGAAATCCACTGCACATGGATACATATGGTCAGCCCTTCCTTGATGTAGAAAGAGGTCACACTCCACTGAGTTGTGTACTTTGCAGTGTTTTTGATGTTAATAATGTATTAGGGTTTGATTCTGAGATGCCCTGGCGTATGCAGCAATACTTGGTCCTCAACTGGTTGTACTAGTTTGGGAACTTTGAGAAGTAGGCCATTAAAGACAAGAGTTCTAACCCAGCCCTGCTGTAGGCATGTGAGCAGTTGCATACTTCTGTCCATCCAGCTGTCATACCCTCTCTGCAGTTATGGACAGAAATTACCTGAAGCTGGGACCCAACAGAAATCCTATCCTCTTTTAAGTTGTGTATGTAAAACATTCTTGTTTAGGTGGAAGCCAGAATGATTAGGTGGAAGCTCCACCTCTCCCTCTCCCCAGACCCCGCACCTAAAAAGCCTGCCAAGACTCAACCCTTCCCTGGGGCTGCTCAAGACCATGCCTACAGGCTACTTAAGACCTGGTCACCATACCTGCTATATTCTCTTCTGATTTTTCTCCTGCCTTCCCGAGAGTCACCTGGGAGATGCTTTGCTCTGCTCAGATTAAACCTGGATTTATTAATTCATCTTGATTGGCTCATTGCATCATTGGTGTTACTCACTGGGGCGTGGGGTGAAACTTTTTAAGTCTGTCATGGCAACCTCAAGATTAACACAGTGTATATTTAAAGTTCTATAAACACCCATTCAACTACAATATCTGAAAGCAAAGCAACAGGTGTTTGCACCACCAACTCTGCCTATATTTGCTACAAAGCACAAACTTTATCTCTGAACCTCAGAAATAAACCTCACAAACTAGGGATACTAACCATTTCAGTTACTTGTAAAATTAATGAAATAATGAGACCTGTCATGTAAAGAAGTACTCATCAGCCTGTGCAGTGCTTGGAAGTGGAGGCAGAGGGATCAGGAGTTCAAAGTCATCCTGAGCTGCACAGAGAGATCAAAGCCAGCATGAGCACTTACCTCTCAAAAACCCAAAAATGAAGAAGAAAGAGGACAAAGAGGAGAAGAGAAGCAGGCAGGGAAGGATGGGTTGGGGAAGAGTAAGAGGGCAGGGGAAGTGGAAAGAGAGTGGAGAGGGGGAGAAGGAGGAAGAAAAAATAAGTGCTTAATATTGCCATTGGCTAGTTGACTGTATCTCTAACTTTCTTTCTCTCCTCTTCCTTGTCTACATGACTCAGATGTATTTTCTCATTTCTGCTGGAGATGCTTCTTAAAATGTCACGTCAGTCCCTGAAAGTTGAAGATCTATCAACAGTACAATTCCACACTTGTTAATATATATAAACTAAGAGGTGTCAGGTTAACTGTGCATGCTCCCTTGTATTCAAGACATCTCTGATTAATCTCATCTGTGTCATATTCTGCTATGTGACATTGAACCTCATCCAATTCCTAAAAGCTTTATAAGAAAGGTATCTTCTTCCTGGAATGCCCCAGCCACAGACTCTTTGTAGAATGTGATTACTCTGTCTTCAAATACTCATAAACATGAACCTAGCTCTAAAAATTCACAAGTGGCTTGCTATGCATGACATCTTGGAATATTCTTTCACTCTGTTTGACATAAACACTTATATATTAATACTAACATATTTGCTTAGAACTGCTGTTATGAATTATTGTGTGAGGAGGGGGCTTGAGGGTATCCCACACGTGCAGGGAAACATTCTGGGCAGATGAAGCAGAGGTGGCAGCACATGGAAAATCATTCATACCCAGGCACTACATCTGTGTGGAAATGGTTTATTATAATAGTAGATAAAGACACAGAAAAGAAAGAGAGAAAGGTAAGTGTGTGCACCTCATGGTGGGGGAAGGAAGAGAGCAGAAGAGAGATAAGGAGTGAAGTTCTTCCTTAAAATGAGGCTTTTACATCAGGACACAGGGTGGTGCCAAGGGGTGGGTCAAAATACTGATATTCCTCCATTTTGATTGTGTGTGTGTGTGTGTGTGTGTGTGTGTGTGTGTGTGTGTGTGAGTTACAGGAGCAAGTGGGGGAACAAGGATGCTGAATTCCCCATGCTACTTCAAGCTGACAAGGGGTGAAATGGGGAGGGGGGAAGCCAGTGGTCATGCATGGTAGGAGGCTAGAGTGAAGAAGCATTGTTAGCTGTCATCATGAAAATCTCTGGCATCTGTTCCTAGAGTGAGCTGTGTCACTGTGAAAATCTCAGGTGTCTCTTTCTTAAGTGAGCTGAGAGGGCAGGTTGCTAGAAGGAAAAAATAGATTGCTATCATTGGCCTTATGATCTGGGCTAGCCATAGGAAGAGTGATAGCTGCCAGAAAGAATGGAACAGAGAAGTGCCCTGGTTGTACAGAAGAGGCAAGAGTGAATGAGTGAGACACAAGAGCAGGT
This sequence comes from Peromyscus leucopus, assembly GCF_004664715.2. Taxonomy (NCBI): domain Eukaryota; kingdom Metazoa; phylum Chordata; class Mammalia; order Rodentia; family Cricetidae; genus Peromyscus; species Peromyscus leucopus. Next base: position 22,528,281 of record NC_051086.1, read on the forward strand.
ATGCCCTTCATTGGAACAGTTTGGAAAACCAGGTTCCAGTTGCTGGGCATGTGCCTACCTGAGCCTGGAGAGGTGGTAGCAGCAGTGAATTGAAGAATGATGTGTTTTTCAGGAGTGCAGGAGCCATCACATCTGTCATTCCTCTGCAGGTGGGGGTGCATCCATCCCAGTTGGCATCCTCAGAGCTGGTGTCAGCTGGTGCAGAAGCTGGTGTATCTGAAGAGCCTCTTGGCCCAGGCAGGAGGAGGGAAACTGCAAAATATGTTCAAAAATGGGTGAGGTAAAAAATGGCTCTGGAAACTGTTACATTTTCATCAGACCAGGTTTCTTGATACATTAGGAGAACCTTTCCTAGGACCCTGTATCTGTAAGACAGCTGGAATAGATTTAGCAGAACTTTTTATAGGAACCTGTAGGTATTTGTAAGACAGCTGGAATGGATTTACATCACAGAAAAAGGAGTAAAGATCCATAGAAATTTAGGGACTCTCAGTTTATCAAAGATGCATTTATCAAAATTAAAACTTTAAACCTCTGGAATTATATCTGAAACTAGTCTATCCTATACCATGAAGTCTGTGAATGAGGCATAGCTGTCTGTAATTTTAATAGGAAACTTATTAATGAGCTCTCTGGATTGGGGCTGTTAAACTGATATACCCTAGTCATAAAACATCAACAGATCTGAGAAGGTTAAACTTAAGAAGTGAGACAGCTTTCCAGCTACCTAGGCAGCAAACCCAAGTCTATCCATGGTTGTTGGAGGTACAGAAGCCCCCAAAGGAAGCACTTATTCAGCTGATAGGCCCAGAAACTCAGACAGATTTTTTTCTGTGGAGTAGAAATTTGGAGAGACTGACCCACCTCAACTTTGCAATGTGGGACAACTGATCCTCCTTTGTTCCACTTATTCACAGTCTTGACAGGATCTCAGCTTTTCACTGAGTGGCCAGCCTTGCCATAAGCTTCTGGATGGAGGTTCTTCTGCAGCTACCTATCTTCTTGGAGAAGACACAGGATGCTGTGAGGAGCCGACATGTTTCTCCATCATAAAAAGGCATTTATATTAAATGCCATATTCTCTGATCTCTACAGGTGTTTGAGGAATGGGGGAACAGAATCCATTAGATGCATAAATTAAATTAAGTTTGAGAATATATATAAATTAAACCTGAATATATAGGTCTCCCAGTTAGTTACAGCTTAATGAAGTTAGCAAGGACAGGAAGGCTCACATTTCTAAGACTGAATAAACCTTGAGTAAGGAGAGATATTTTTTAAGCTGTTGGCAGTGATATCTGAATCTATTACCATTTGTAAGGCCCTGTAGCTGTAGTTCTGATCTTTGAGTACAGCCAGATTATAATCCTGAATGACTTACATGGAAATAATTATTTCTTAAGCTGTCTCCTGAGAAGGCAATGGAGAGTGATAGGGGAAAGATCCCAAGGCTGAAGGAGAACAGGAGAAAAGGAGTTTGTGAGTCAGGGTACAGCCCAACTCTGAGAAAAGGACCCTCTGAGAAAAGGAAAAGGATCCTCTTGGTGGACCAGAGACTCCATCCTGAATGATTTATATAGAAATAATAATTTCTTAAAGTCATACAATACCTCCCTGTTTCTGCATAAAGAAAGTCGAGTGTTTTATCTTATTGCAGAACAATTTTAATTAATAAACATCAATGGGCATTAGATAGCCAATTGGTCCGCTATGCCAGGGGGTTTCATTTTGACCCAGCATTTCAGCCTATTCTGGACAGGGAAGATGGGATGGTGTATTTTCTTCTGTAACTGCTCTGAGCTGGTATTGGGGCATTGTTGTCAGGGCCTAAAAAAAGCCTGAAAGGCTAGTCAAAGGCTGGGCAATGGGACATTTGTCAGAAGCATGTGGTTATCTGCCCTGGCTATAGAGGCAGGGAACAATTACATTTGGCTGGGCTGGTCCCCATCACATAGACAAGAATCTCTGCTGACATCCATAGCAGGCTGTGATCCACAACTGCTGCTTCGATGTTTGTGCAAGCCAGTTACAATATAGACTAGAGATGAGAGTTAAAATTTATGAATTTATTTGGAACCTTTTGGCCCATGGTCTTAGTAATTGAGAAGAGCAGGAGTCCAAAGGCCAGGAGAGAGAAATGCCATCTTTAGGAATAGACAAGTGAGGAAAAAAAATAAAAGTTTTAGATAAATTAGTATTATCAGTCTGTACTGAAATCCAAATCATAGAAATGCAGGTAATGAGTAACCAAGGAAAACTTAAAATCCTTTAAAAATCCTGAGCTTGTGACCCAAAGTGTATCAGAATTGTATTAATGTTAAAATTTGAAATTTAGCCGGGCGGTGGTGGCGCACGCCTTTAATCCCAGCACTTGGGAGGCAGAGGCAGGCGGATCTCTGTGAGTTCGAGGCCAGCCTGGGCTACCAAGTGAGTCCCAGGAAAGGCGCAAAGCTACACAGAGAAACCCTGTCTCGAAAAACCAAAAAAAAAAAATAAAAATAAAAAAAAATAAAAAAAAAAAATAAAAAAAATTGAAATTTAAAATCTTAATATAATGATACTGCCTGCATGTGGTTCTGCTGATGCCCCGGAGGGGAGCACATATGTCTCTGGGCCCCACCCACATGAGCAGTCACAAAGGAATAAACAAGCCTGAGAGAGGCAGCTGGGGAATACCAGGCCAAGACCCAAGGACTTTTCCTTGGCCCACAAAACAATGTGCATTGGGAGGTGATTCCCTAATCTCCAACAGCCTGAGCACAGGGTGCTCTGCCCATGCTGCCTTTAGTAAAAATGGCAGTGAGGTCATATGACCTGCCAGTTTTTACCCTAGCCAAGATGGCAGCTAGGCCATGTGGTTGCCCTTATTTAACATGGCACCTTGATCACATGATTGCCCTTAAGATGGCATTGCCTGATCACATGATCATCCTTATCAAATATGGTACCTGACCATGTGTTCATGCATTTCTTTTTCTCAAAATAAACTGAGCAGAAAAGGAACAGATTAATTGAAACATTTAAAAGTCAGTCAGAAAGAAATTATAGATGGCCATATCAATCATACATTTCCATTTGTGCGTAGGAAATAGACTGTGGAGAAAAAGGCAGAGAAAAGTTTTTCTGAGAAACTTTTCAGTTAATGCATTGGAGCTCATAAGCGGTGCTGTGGAGGGTGGGAAATGGAGTAGCAGTGCAGCCGGGTGGGAGAGAGGGATCCCCCCCACCAGGCTGTGGCATGGTGCAGGCAGCTGCAGAGGAAGGAACCCAAGTCATGGGATGGCAGCAGTGGTGGGTCACAGGTGCATTTTTTCACAATGAGGTATAAGGCCCACTGGAATGACCTCCAGCATCTCAGAAGGTCAGCAAGGGCCAACGATAATGGCACAAGGTAGCCAACAGACCATCATCACAGACTATGGGCCACAGAATTGAGTGGGCACAGTCCTACTACATATGCTGTAACACAGGGACAAGGGCAGAAGGGTTATGAGCCCAAAAGACATGTAGTGCCGGCACCACAATTGAGAGAAATGAGCAAATCTTCAGTTGCGGGAAAATGGCCAAAGGGAGGCTTAGGAAGGTAGCGGGGAGCTTGCTGATTATTCCGGTGTTGGATGAAGTGAGTGTTGAAGGTTCCAGGGCTCCTAGCATGTCTCAGACTGCTTGCAGGCAGGAGAAATGCACCAGGAGGACCCCTGCCAAGTCACTAGCACCAATGTCATGAATTATTGTGCAGGGGACCCCTGAGGTTATCTTGTGCATGCAGACAAACATGCTGGGGAGATGCAGCAGGAGCAGCAGCATGTTGAAAGTCATTTATACCCAGGCACTCTATCCATGCATGGAAATGGTTTATTATCATAGGAGATAAAGAGACAGAAATGACAGAAAGGAGAGAAAGAGAGGTGTGTGCACCTCGTGGTGGAAAGGAAAAGAGCAGAGCAGAAGAGAGAAAGAGGAGGGGGCAGAGTTTTTCCTTATAATGAGGCTTTTGCATCAGGATGCAGGGTGGTGCCAAGGGTCAGGTCAGAATACTAACAAATGGTCTTTGAAAGACTTCCTAGAACAACATATATCAGTGTGCTGGTTAGGGTTACCATTGCTGTGATGAAACTGTGACCAAAAGCAACTTTGGGAGGAAAGTTGGCTTATGCTTCCACAACACTGCTCATCACTGAGGGATGTCAGGACAGGAACTCAATAAGACACGAGCCAGGAGTCAGGAGCTGATGCAGAGGCCATGGAGGAGTGCTGCTTACTGGCTGTTCCATGTGGCTTGCTCAGCCTGCTTTCTTCTAAAACCCAAGACTACAAGCCCAAGGATGGCACCATGCACAATGGACTGGCCCCTTCCCCCATCAGTCATTAATCAAGAAAATTCCCCCAAATTTCTACAGCCCAATCTTTTCTTTTTTATTTATCCTTCTCTCATATATTACATCCTGACTGCAGTTTTTCCCTCTCTCCTCTCTCCTCTTCTCCCAGCCCCCCCCCCACTCCACTGCTTTCAAAGTGGTTTGCTATATGTAAAGTGATCCCCCAACAAGTCCACCCCAATGACATCACCGGTGGTAGGACAAATAACTGTGGGTCCTCATTGGCCTCTCCATGCATTATTTTAGAAACAGGATCCTATAACCCCAGGATGTCCCTGCAGGGGAGAGTGGACCAAGAAAGCCCCTTGGAGGAAAACAGCTCTTCTTGAGTGTATGCTTCTTCAGTTGCCTCTTCCTTCTACTTCAAGAAGAACAGTAATCAGAGTTCCTTGCACTTGTTTACCTGGGTGTCAATCCCACCAAGAGATACTCATCCCTCCCATCCCATGGCGGATGGACAAGAAGACTGAAAATAACAGCACTATGCAAATGTCCTAGCAGGGGCCATTGACTTATTGCCTACAAATGCCTGTTCTCTGGTGACTACCCAGTGTGTGATCTCAGTGCTTGTTATTTCGGTTTCTTTGCTAAAGGACCAAATTCCAGTTGGTGCTTTTGCTGCATCTTTGGGTGACCTTGAGATGTCTCCTCTTCTCTTCAAACCTACATTGCTGCCTATGATAAAACAGAAGAAAGGAAGCTGTGCAGGACAAAGTACTAGGCATGAGGCTAGTCAATAAAATGCATCGCTGTTATTGCTGTCCTGATTATTTTTATTACAGATGCATCTCTACAGCAGGACGTATTTGTGGTGGGAGTGGGCCTCCATGAACATCTTGGTATTCCTTCTTTGGGAGAAGAGAGACAGGTGGAGGAGCCTGGAGTTCTCATCTAGCTCATTGTGTATGTATCACTTTTTTTTCTGGCTCCTTGGCCTGGATCTCCATCAGGACAAAATTTTTCTATTTCTAAAGGTAATAGGAAAAAATGTTGAGGAAAATAAAGAAAAAAGTGTTTGTATTGCTGAAAATTATTGCTGGAGGAACTCAGAAGGCACTTCAAAAGCCTTGTAATGCAGTCTACCTTTCTGCTTGAGGGTCAGAGTATTGCGGTGTGCTATGGGCTGGTTGTGGGGTGGGGACAGACATCAACACCTCACAATTGTAGTCTCTGAAATCTCCACTGTCTCTTTCACATGTCTGCAGTTGAGCACTCTTAAAAGTCTGGGTGTTGTATCTTTTGGTGTCTGTACTCAGCTGAAAGCCTCACAAAACTACATGCTGCCCCATGTCCAGTTACACAATGCCTCATGTCCAGCTGAACAATGAGAAGAAGAGTTATGAAATCTCACTGTATCTCATCTGCCACAAGCCCCAACTTCTACAACTGAAAAACAGAATCACACTGTTTAAAGATCCTGTTGTGCCCAGATCGTGACCCCCAGAGAGACCACCAAAGACGAGCATGCCAGAATGCAAAAGCAAGGTTTAATTCTGGATATCCAAAAGCAATACAAGCCTAGGCAGGGACTTCGTCCAATACATCCAACGCAGTGGAGGCTGGAGGAAGCGCCCACCTGTCTGCAAGCTCAGTTTTTAAAGGGAAAAGTCACAAGGTTACATCATTTAGGGGTGCTAGTACAGGTACAATTCTGATTGGCTTGTGTCTAGGAATTCCAGAAATCACAATTCAATTTTCCTTCTAAGGAAGTAGTTGCCCACCACCATTTTTCATTGGCTGCCCCCAGATGGGGGCATCTGGTGATTACACAGTCACTATGGAAACTAGGGTTGGGACATTCTATGGTCAAGCAGTTGCCTAGGGGGCCAGGGAGAGGACATTCCATAGTCCGGCAGCCATTACCTCCTGACTACCTTGTGACTCTGTACTTTTACACTTCCTGGTTTCTGGATTCTGAACTGACTGGTCTCAGTAACTTCTGGCCTGTTCTCAAAAGGAGAAATCTTAGGCCTTAATTTTAGGGTGAAAGCATTTTGGTCTTATTTCTAAGATGGCTCATTTTGGTCTCACAGATCCCACATAGAAAAATCCAAATTTTAGAATGCCCCTAAATATATAAAATATTTTGAATGTCAAAAACAACAAAGCACAATGGAAAAATTCCACACACACAGAAATCTTTCATGCAGAAACATACTTGAAATATTTGCATAAAGTTACCTTCAGCCTGTGTGTATATAAACACAATTAATTTTGTTTCTGGACTTGGGTCTTATTTCCAAGCTACCTTATTGACGTATACATAATGATTTTAAAATCAAGAAACATAATCTGAAACCCACAATTCTAGTCCCAAGTGTTAGCTCATAGATGTGAAACTGTAGATAGAATCAGCCTCCTGTAGACCCTATTTACCAGCTTCCAAGAGCCACTAGGTTCCTAGAGCATAGAGTAACACTAGGTAGGTTGTGACAATAGGAACAGCTTCCTGAGTTACTGCCTCATATCCTGTCTAGTACCTTTACCAACATGCTAAACTCAGAGGCCCTCTTAGAGACTCCTCCTACCTAAACTCAGAGGCCCCACCCCTCTAAGCTCAGAACCCTTCCTTCTAAAGTCTATACATTTTAGAATTTCCTTTTGTTCTGTGGACTGATGTCCTGTTCCAGCTTCTTCTGCTGAAAATGGCCGGAATTACTAAATGCTTTTTTGCCTGAAATCCATCTCAACACATCTCCACATAGAACGTGGAAAAGAGAATTGTTTGAAACACCAAACATCTCAGGTAAGAATATTCAACCTGCCTCTTAAGATTATGAAGGAAATTGGGCATAACATGAAGAAAGCCATGAGAGGTTTTGTTTTGTTCTGTTTTGGGATAATTTATTTATGGGCATGTGGATGTGTCTGCCTGTGTTTAAGAGCATAGCATGTAATTGTAGAGGGGCCCCCAAAACAGCTTGACCAGACACAGCTTCTGTGACAGGCTTACTGGCAGGCAACACCCCAGACCCAGGAAAAGCCATAAGCTGACCCCACCCAGGAAGGGCCTACATCTAAGGGGAAGTACCTGACATCCCAGACATTCCAACCATTAGATAAGGTGGCTAGATGTCCCTGAGCCTAGCACACACCTTTTTTTTGTTTTACAGATACCCCTAGACAAATGTCAGCCAATCAGGGTCCTGAACCCTGGAAATCCCCTCACCCCAACCTCTGCTATGATAAAAACTCTTCCCCATCTGAGCGCAGGGCTCTCTAGTCCCACCACTGTATTGGACAGACAGAGAGACCAAGCCCCAGAGCTTGAAGATTATAAAGGCTCTTTGCTTTTATATCGGGATTCAGTTTCTGTGAGATTCAGTCTCTGTGTTGGTCTTTTGGAGGTCTCTGCAATCTGAGCGTAACACAATAGGAACCCCCAGGATGAGAAAGTGTTGGATCCCCTGGTACTGGAGTAAAAGCCAGTTATAAGTCACTCTGTACAGGTACTGGGAACCAAACCTGAGTCTGCAGGAAGAGCAACAAGTATTCTTAACTACTGAACCATCTTCCTGGCCTTGGAAAGTAGATATTTGCCTAATCCCTGACACTTTTTTTTTAGATTTTTTAAAATTTTACATCCCAACCTCAGTTTTGTCTCCCTCTTCTCCTCCTGATTTCTCTCCCACCTCCCCTCTGTTTCTATTCAGAAAGGGGCAGACCTCCTGTGGGTATCGACAGACATGGCATATCTAGTTGCGGTAGGACTAGGCCCCTCCCCTGTATGAAGGCTGGGCAAGGTGACCCAGTATGAGGAGTAGGGTCCCCAAAGCCAGCCAAAGCCTTAGGGATAGCCTCTGATTCTATTTGTCCCACAAATAGACCAAGCTACACAACTTGTCACATACATGTAGAGGGACTAGATTAGTCCCATGCAGACTCCCTGGTTGTTGATTCAGACTCTGTGAGCACCTATGAGCCCAGGTTAGTTGATTCTGTGGTTTTTCTTGTGATGTCCTTGACCCTTCTGACTCTTACAATTCTTCCTCCCTCTTTTCAGCAGGATTCCCTGGAGCTCAGCCGAATGTTTGGTTGTGGGTCTCCATCTGTTTCCACCAGTTGCTGGATGAAGCCTCTCTGATGACAATTGGGCTAGGCACCAATCTATGAGAATAGCAGAATATCATTAGGCATCATTATATTGACATTTTTTTCTTCAATCCTGTTTGGTTCTATTCTGTTTCTGGGCCATCTCACCTCTAGTTCCTGGCACTCCAGGCAATGTCAGGTGTGGGCTCATTCTCATGGCATGGGTCAGGCTGGACCAGTCATTGGTTGGTCACTTCCACAATCTCTGTGCCACCTTTACCCCAGCACATCCCATAGGCAAGACAGACTGTAGGTCTGGTGTCCCAATCCCTCCACTGGAAGTCTTGCTTGGCCATAGGAGATGGCCAATTCAGGCTATATATCCATATATCCACTATTGCTAGGAGTCTTACCTGAGGTCATCTTTGTAGATTCCTGGGAGTTTCCCTTGCACCAGGTTTCTACCTGACCCCAAAATGCAATGGGCTCCCTTTCCAGTCATCTCTTACAGTACTCTCCCCCTCCATCTACCCCACTAGCCCAATCCCTCATGTTCCCACCCCCAATCTATCTATGGAGACTTCTTCTATTTCCCCTTCCAGGGAGATTCCAGCATCCCACCTTGTGCCCTCCTTGTTACCTGACCTCTCTGAACCCCTGACACTCTTGTTTACTATTATTGATTACCACTGTCAATGGAGGATAAAGTTGTCTGAATGGTGAAGAAGAGGAACTGAAATTACCATTAGGAAAAGGAAAAAAAATCAAGGAATCTCACATGACATCATCAGACTATAGAGATTGAGCCAAAATTCATGAGAGCACAAATTCTACAAAGTATCTAAAATTGCTTAAAGAGATTTTATTTTACTATTACACAATTAAGACTAAATACCTGTGAGAGAATAGAGGGAGAGATGGGAAGGATAAAGAGAACTTCATCTCTACCTCTTTATAAAAGCATTAATACCATCCCATCCCATCATGACTTTAAAATGTAGCTTGCCAAAGCCCCACCTTCTGTGGTAGGGTCTGGAGTGTCAACACATACAATCTAAAGCATATACACAAGGTTTCAGTCCACAGCATAGACTGATGATAGCAGTTTCATTGGTATGGCCCCTCTGAACTTTCTGTCTATTCTTTTGTTCAGATATATGTGTATTGGGTAAAGTACAGTATTGAAATCACTTAATATTGCTAAATGGTGCTTATGTATCTCTTGAAGTCCAGTTGTATACATCTTATATATATAATTTAGGGCATCAGAGTTCAATATATATACATTTAGGATGATAATGTCTCTTGGTTAACTGTTCTTTTGATCCAGATAAAGGGTCCTTTATCTCTTTTGATTAATTTTAGTTTAAAATCTATTTTGCCAGATTTTAGGAGAGTGATACCTGTTTGTTTCCTGGTCCCATTTCCTGGAAATGATTTTTTTCTCCTTCTGCTCTAATGTGGTACCTATTCTTAAAGGTAAAATGACCTTTTGTAGACAACAAAAAATTGGATTTTCTTTTTATTTCATATAATATATATTGATGCTATATATATTATTTGATATATATATATATATATATATATATATATATATATATATATATATATAATGTTTTGAGATTATAGTTGTATCATCCACCCTTCCCTTTCCTCCCATGTACCTCCCTTTGCTCTCTTTGAAACTCAGTGTTATTTTTCTTGGATATATATATATGCTGTGGGACGGTCTGTATGTCAAATTGCTCTGATTGGTCAATAAATAAAACACTGATTGGCCAGTGGCCAGGCAGGAAGTAGGTGGGACAAGGAGAGAGGAGAATTCTGGGAAGCGGAAGGCTGAGGCGGAGATACACTGCAGCCGCCGCCATGACCAGCAGCATGTGAAGACGCTGGTAAGCCACCAGCCATGTGGCAAGGTATAGATTTATGGAAATGGTTAATTTAAGCTATAAGAACAGTTAGCAAGAAGCCTGCCACGGCCATACAGTTTGTATGCAATATAAGTCTCTGTGTTTACTTGGTTGGGTCTGAGCGGCTGTGGGACTGGCGGGTGACAAAGATTTGTCCTGACTGTGGGCAAGGCAGGAAAACTAAAGATATATATATATATATATATATATATATATATATATATATATATATATATATATATATCAATAATTAAAGAAAAATATATGTGCATAATGAAATATATATATGCATAAACACAACCTGCTCTGTGTATATAATGTTACTTATATGTCTGCATTTTCAGGGCTGACTATTTGATATTGGATAACCAATTGGTTTGCTTTTCCCTGGGCAAGACTATCTCTCCAGCTCTCAGTATTCCTTAGTTACCTGTAGTTTTTTGTCTAGGGTTGAGGCCTCATGACCTTTCCCCTGTTCACATTAGCATGACCATTGATGTTGTCCTTGTTCAGCTGATGATTAAGTCATCATGTTGGTGAAACTTCATGGCTGTATTTTCTGACATTTCTAGGAGACACAATCTCACAACAAAGTCTCTGTTCCTCTACCTCTTATAATCTTACACTAATCTGTGGGTGGACAGAAGAGGCATTGGATCCTCTGGAACTAAAGTTGCAGGTGGTTGTTGAGCCACCATGCAGGTGCTAGGAACTGAACTCAAGTTCTCTGCAGGAGCAGCCAAGTGCTCTTACCCTCTGAGCCATTTTTCCATCCCACGATTTCCCTCTTGTTGAACAGATCTAAAGTTCAATTAGAGACCTACTTGTTGCCACCAAGATGTGCACACCACTACTGCACCCTTAGGGTTAGCATGCCAGGATATGTTCATTGTTTTCGTTCACAGGCATCATAGCTGCATAGGACTGCTGGTTGTTTCCCTTCCTTGAGAGACTGAATGGCACCTCTGGGACCATGAAAGCTAGCTCTCATGGAGGAGGCTTTTAGGTCAGATCCATCTCAGGGACCTCTGGGCCCTGTGTCTGAAGTGCAGGGTGTCTTTAGCATACATACCCATGAAATCAATGGCAATCAATGCTTTGGGAGTTTCTTGGACAACCCTGACCAACAACTTAAAACAGGGCTTCTCATGCTTGGTATTGGCATTTTGTTATATAGTTCACAGCTCTTGTGGAGAATATTGTCAGTCCAGATGGAAATTTTTCATTTAACTTGTAAATGTATATAACACTGACTTACAATTGTTCTAAGTATTTTTAGGTAGATAATTAATTTTTAGGTAGTATAAATCCGTATGCGTTCTTCCAGACATCCTTATGGTTATTTTACTCTCCTCTTTCCTTCTGTATTTCTTTGTTTAGAGTTGAGGCTTTCACCTACCTAGCTAGGGTCCCCCTATTTTTCCATTCAGATCACTTATACCCTTATATTCCCCTCTCTATTGCTCATCTCCCACCCAACAATGGTTCCTTTTTTCTTTCCTGGTTTTTGAAGTTACTCCAGATCATGTACTCACACTTGAAGATTTGAAGCTGTTTCATTACTGTTCTATTCCCAATAGCTGGGAGATGGAAACAACATAAATGTCCTACAAGTGACAAATGGATAATGAAAATGTGATCCATGTGCACTATGTAATACTATTCAGCTTAAGTGTTAAAACAAGAAAAATGAATCTGTGGTGATGGATATCAGATTAATGTTGTATTTAGAGTAGAGATTGACTAGGATGGTAAATGAGGGGCCTTTCTAGCAGGAAAGAGGTTAATTTAAGATTTTATAGGCATCTAGTTTGAAGGTATGTGGGTTTGTTGAATTTTGGGGACTGGGTGGTTACAAATTGAGTAGTCTCTTATATGTAAATTGTATCTCAAACTTCACACACATTTGCCATGCATTTCCTGAAACTGCAGATCATTGGTACAAGATCAAGCCAGTTAAAATCAAACCAGCACAGATGAAGGAGGTGATCTCAATGCACCTTCCCAAGCTGAGGAGCTTTTGGGAAGTAATAGCTGCTAGGGGAGGAAGAATCATTCTCCTTGCGGGTATGGCCACAGATAGGTTTCTCATACTCCATTGGATAAGACCACACCTGTGCACTTACTGATAGTACTAACTAGACTTAGTACTTACTAACTTATGCAGAAAGAGGAGGGGGAAATAACAAAAATCCTGAAGTTGGGAGGAGGACATGGACATATCACATGTTGGAGGCCCACTGAGGGAGTTGGAGAGTAGAAATTGAGGTTGAATATGATCATATTTCATTGTATTCATGCAGGAAGTTCTCAAGAATTAATAAAGCTTATTTATAAATAAACATGTAAACCTAATAGATGCTAGGCATCTTGGCATACATATTTAATACCAGCACTCAGAAAGCAGAGACAGGCAAATTTTTATGAGTTCAAGGCATCCTAGTCTACATAGCAAGTTCCAGACCAGCCAAGGCTACATAGTGAAATTTTAGACACACACACACACACACACACACACACACACACACACACACACACCTACCTAGTGGTGTCATTCTGTATAAATGTATAATCAGGGTAGAAACTAGCCCATCCATGTATACTCCTCCACAATATGGCAAACTTAATTTGCACTCAGGTTCACAAAGGGGTTCTATACCATTCATTATAACATGTTAATTAAAAATATAGTCTTCAAATGACCCATAAGAAACTTTCATTATAAGTTTATAAGAGTGTGTGATTGCATTAGTCACTTTTCTCATTTCAAATACCTGACAAAAGCAATTTAGAAAGGAGGAGTTCATGCTGTTTTACTGCTGTGAAACAACCTTTTTGTATACTATGAATATGTATTACTCTTATTTGCTAACAAAAATCTGATTGGCTGATAGCTGGGCAGGAAGAGATTGAGTTCCAGAGCCAGACTAGGAATTCTAGGAAGAAGAAAGGCAGAGTCAAGGAGTCACCAGCCAGACACAGAGGAAGCAGGAGATGAACTTGCCATGCTAATGAAGGTACCACCATGCAGCAAAACATAAATAGAAATATTGGTTAATTTAAATGTATGAGTTAGCTACTAACAAGCCTGAGCTATTGACTGAGCATTTATAAGTAATATTAAGCCTTTAAGTCAATTATTTGGGAAATAGGCAGGTGGGAGAAAAAAGTCTTATTACATATGGCATTCCAATATGTGGCTGAAATTTCCACATAAAACCTGGCAAAAGCTTAAAGGGGGTTAAGGCACACAAGAACAGAATCAAGCATGGCTTCTTGGTAACTGCATTTTCTGTGGTGGGCTCTGTTTTCTGGCAGTGAGCAGAGGCACAATTCCTTTAAAAGACAGCTTCCTGGATCAGTGCTACTGACAAAAACAGGTGGCTTTTTAAAGAAGTTCCCCTACCAAACACTTACATGGTGTTTTGTGAGCTGCAGGTGATATATTGCTTTATGATGACATGGACTCAGAAACTTCCCAGAGTTGGGGTGGTAAACACAGCTTTCAGAGCTGGTAGTAAATGTGTCTCCACCATGATATTAGACCCTCAGGGAATTGAGGGGGGGAGACAGATTCCAACATGTCATGATCTAAGTTACACAGAAGTTTTAAGTTTTGCTCATACAGACAGAAAAGGATTATAGATACATAGTAAAGACAGATTCAGATGAAAAAAAAAAACCTCTAAATGTACTACAGTGTGTTTAAAAATATACATAGGCTTGTAAGAGAAAATAAGAAGGGACTAGACAGTCATAAAAAAGAAAAGTATAGTTTTAAAATAATAAAATAAAGTCCTTCAAAGGGAATAAAGTAATATAAATGAAAAAAAGCCATGTAAAGATGGAATATACACAGAGAGTCTGGATGCTGTATGTTATTGTGTTGTCTTTTTTAATTTTTTGATGTCAGAGGAAGAAGCAAGAGCTGTTAAGAGACATTTGACTATAAATGCTGCTAGATTAAACTAACTTATATAATTTGAAAATGTCTTGACTTCAAAATTTAAGTCAAAAGATACGTTACTTTGGAGAAGAGGTTATGCTTTTGTTTCCACAGGAAATGAGAGGTTGTGGATACATCCCAGGTTAAAGAAAATCAGGTTTGATAGGGTAAGACCCCCTGAAATCCTGAGTACAGAAATAAAAAAAAAACCTGGAAGAACTGCAAGATACATGCGTTATATTTTACCTGCTCAAACACATAACAAGAAATCACCTTTGACTGACTTGTGTACAATGTACAATCTATACTTGTATTAATAGAGATATGTATGTTACCTTTAAAAATTTATGTATTTTCAGAACAAAGGAACCAGACACCAATTAAAAATGGATGACCCAGGTGACCCAGCATTTCAAAATGCCTCTGTTACAGTCTCCTCAGAATTCTGCATCCAGAACAGCTTCAGGCTGCTAACTAAGATGATCCAGCCTCACAGACTGCTCCAGCCAAGACTTAACCATTATGCTAAGTTCTTTCAAGGTCTCTCAAAAATTACCAGCACCCTCAATCAATAGGAATTAAACTAGAGAACTATATGCATATTCCCAAAATACTGGCTATAAATGTTTGCCATCACTTATGGGGGTTGGTTACAAGTTGTTATTGGTAATGATTATTAAAAAGGCTGCTAAAAAGGAGATTAGATTCAAAGCTCTTATTCTGAACAGAAAAAGAGAGGATATAGAAATAAGATAAAAGTATAGATTATTGAATCTACTTTAATCCAAAAAAATAGCTATTTATCTCAGGATAATTTACATTGGTATGCATTTTAATTTATTGATGCAAATTTGAAGTTATTTCTATTATGCTGTATGTATGTTTCCACTCTTGTTTGGAATATTGTATTTATATAACTTATTTAAAAATATAATGTATAATTAAAAATACAGATTAATAGTTGTCATAATAGTCAAACTTATGGTCATATTGAATATGTTTTCAAGGTCATACAGAGATTATATTTCAGATATATAGGTAATCTTCAAACACCTCAAAGACCCACAGAATATGGTATTAACATGTTTAATAACCTAAGGCTTTTCATAACAGTGAGACACATCTTCTCCTGGCAGCACCAATCTACTTCAAAGAAGATGATGGGCATCAAAAAACAAAAAAAAAAAAAAAAAAAAAAACCTCCAAACTCCATCAAAAGCTAGCCATGTGGTCAAAGAAACTGTTCTTCCCTCAATTGCTCATTTGGGCAGCTAATGCCCAAACTGGACCAGCAGGACACAAGAAAGGCAACTGCTGAACTTTGTGAAGACAAGGAAGGACAGTCCTTCAAAATTCCCTGCTTCACAGCAAAGTTTGTCAGATATTCTAGACCCATGGGTTGAAGATGGATGCCCCAAAATTACAGAAGTACTTTGGATGACTGTCCAGGAAGTGAGATGTCCCTGTTGTTAGGTAACATTTCACCCTTCAGAGGTCTTTGATGGAGTTGAAGACTAGATAGTTATAGTTTTCCTTAGTTATGATAAAAGGTAAATTAGATACAAAACTTTGGACTCACAAAGATATGACAAAATGTTTTCTTTAATTTTGCCAAATACAAATGTTTTGGAAATTGTTACTGTAATTCTTACTTAATAACTGTTTTTGTTATATATAATTTTACTATGTTAAGGTTAAAACCTTCCTTTTCAATTAGACAAAAAGGGGAAATGCTGTGGAACAATCTTTTTGTACACTATGAATATGTATTACTCTCACTTGCTAATAAAAAGCTGACTGGCCAATAGCTGGGCAGGAAGAGATTAAGTGTGAGAGCCAGACTAGGACAATTCTGGGAAGAGGAAGGGCAGTCAGGGAGTTGTCAACAAACACTGAGAAGATGCAAATGTCATACTGAGAAAAGGTACCAAGCCACGTGACTAAACACAGATAAGAATTATAAATTAATTTAAGTGTAAGAGTTAGCTAGTAACAAGCCCAAGCTATTCACCAAGCATTTATGATTAATTTAAGTCTCTGTGTGCTAATTTAGGAAGCCATTCCCAGGTTTTTGGGAACAGGCAATAATTCATATTCAGTTTTTTATTTGGGACTAGGCAGTCGGAACAGGAAACATCTGTTTACAATTCATAGTTTGAAGATACACACCAGTATGGCAAAAAAAATCATGGAAGCAGAAACATAGAGGCAGCTGGTCACACCACATCTGGAAGGGAAACAAAGAGCAATGAGTCTCATGTTCAGCTCACTGTTTTCTTTTTATTCAGTCCAGGAACTCAGCCTATGGAGTGGTGCTGCCTGCACTTAGGGTAGATACTCTTAACCTCAATTGAGCTAATCTAGACAATCCCTGACAGAGATGCCTAGAAGTTTGCTTCCATGGCAATGCTAAAGCCCACCCAACCATCAAGACTGACTATCTTAGTGAGAGCCCCCTTTGAAGTCTTTCATACAGAAGTCCAATTAGTGAGTGTGAAAAGAACATGTGGGAGTCTGAGGAAGGGAGTCCAGAAAATAAAAGGCTCCATGCATTTTCAGGATGGCTCTGTCAGCTCTGAGCATGTGCACAAAAATTGCTGTGTTGTTTTCAGGAATTGGTTACAAGACAACCTTTCTCTGAATGATGCAACTCATTAACAAAGGGTATTTCTCATTAGATTTGTTATATTAAAAAAAAAGGCACTGTCTACCATGCTAATCAACTGTGTTGTACTAAAACTCCATGTAGATTAATTAAATGTATTACTTGCCAAAAGGAATGTGATGTAGACACAATAATCCCTTCCCCCACACCATACATACATGTCCCCATAATAATGGAAGCATACAAATTACAGGGTACTTTTTCCTCACAGAACCAAATGCCTTTTTGATTTTAGCTTCTAAGACTTTAAATAGGACTAAATTCAATGTTATCTTCACAGTTGAATTGAACACTTCTGCAAATAACAGCACCTACATGATCTAGATGTATCTTGTGGTCTAGAGGCACCTTAAGTGACTGGCACCAGCATAAATATATACTTTATAGTTTAGCTTTAGCTTTAGATTGTGGAAATGAATCTGTCTTTTGCCCTCATATTCCCTACAAAAACATTAAGGGAATGTTCCAATGAAATCTTGGTGCACCAACATCCAACCCTCAATATGTAGGGCAGACACTCATGGTATGACTTTAATAAACTATAAAAGCCAGAACAGAGTTCACTAGTCATTCCCCTTTTTGTCTCTTCTTGGCTTTTTTGCCAACCTAGAGTTGACTGGTGATTATCGTCCTCAGTAATAACACTGACTACTCTCTTGTGTGAGGAGCTGAGACCTCAGAGGATGTGCTAGGCAACCAAGCACTGAGCTCTAGGCTTCCCATCACCACTTCCAAGGTGAATGATTTTAGACAAGTGAGATTGCAGCTGAAGATTGTGTGAGTAGATACATGGAAAGTACTCAAAACCATCAAGTGCCAAGGTGTTTTAAAGCTGTCATTTTCTAAAGCCCTCGCCACTTTGCCCTCTCCAATGGTGCTATGACCTACATGGTTTCCAGAAGCTCTCCCAGGTATGGTGTCTTGATGTCAAATGCCCATTCATGATATCCTTTATGCAGGATACCCTCTCTGCTACTTACAGCACCTCTCGTCTTTCTCATGTCTCCAGAGTCCTCGTCACTGGGAAATTATCATCTCAATTACCTCCAGAATACAATGGGTACCACACACTTATGACGAGAGGGAATGCGCATGTTTCCAAACATGAGCTTTGAAGTTAGAACTACACTCGTTTACCAGTCCTTCCCTTTGCTGTAGTAAGAGCACCTTCAGTCCCAGGCAGATAGGAGTAGCTGTGGCTACACATACATGGTTATTTGAGACATTAGTGTGTGTGTGTGTGTGTGTGTGTGTGTGTGTGTGTGTGTGTGTGTGTGTGTGCGCGCGCGCGCACGCGCGCGCGCTTGCCTGCCTCTATTCCCATACATGCCACGTTGTGTGTATTAAGGTCAGGACAAGCTGTAGGTGTCTCATGGATGTGCCACAGCCCACTATGGTTGAGTCCCTCTTCAGGATCTAGCTTGGCATTTCCTTGGTAGACTGTGTCTTCTTGACATAGAGGGATCACTGGTTCTGAGGAACTCACTGGTGCCCATGGAAAGCAAGAGCAGGAAGCGCTAGCCTGCTGAGGCATAGCTGGAGCTACAGCAGGAGAGTGCGAGAGTAGAAAAGAGATGAACTGCTCAGTTTTCCTAGTTGTTGTTGCCACTTAGCCACTATGCTTGTGTTCCTGTCCGCTACTGAGGGCAGGACTCTCTTGAAGACAAGCAAGCCACACTGTTGTAACTTGAAACATAACTGCATTCCCTGATACAATCCTAATTGTGGGAGGAAACAAACAGACATATGTATTAGTAACTTGCTGAACTCTTTTTTTTAGGACTCAGGAGGTCTAGGACAATAATTCAAGAGTTTTGTTCAACTTTCTCACATTTGGGGAAGTGACAGAAATTCAGAAGATGAAGACACAGGTGCGGGACCTTCTAGATTTGCAAGCTCACAAGCAGAAGTACAATGATGGCAGCCATCATCCTTTGCACAGCAGAAGCCAAGTGAGGTGGGAACTAAACTGAGGATGCTCTGCAGAAGACCCCATCTAACACAGCAAAATACACTCTGCTCTGATCCCTGTGTCTTCTCCCCAGCCAAGACGGGCTTGTTTTGAGATGGCCACATTAAAAAGGAAGCACGCACTCAGGGTTAGCCTCTCTGAGAACAGAGCAGACACCCAAACCAACAGGAAAACAAAGCAGATCCCAGTGTGCGGGTTTAATGTGGAACGCAAGCCATCTGTGCATGTTCCTTTTAGTTCATTTGCTTCATTGGCAAGTGTCAAACAGTGTCATAAAGATCCAGAGGAATTATGGAAATGGGTATTAACATTAAAATCGGAGGACAATTAGAACATTTCGCTGCATAATTGTTTGGCAGAGACTGTGAGCAAGCAAGGAATTTCCAGGGCTGTGATTTATTAGACACAGGTTGTCTGGTTCTTTCCAATTTCTGGGGCCAGAAACACACTGGGGGTGGGGATTGTTCCTGAAATGTCAATACCATTGAACCATTGATAGAAACTTAGGCCCTCTTTGATTCTTGGCAACTTCTCCTTGAGCTGCTGGATCAGCACTTCCAGTAAAGCCAACCAGGAGCACCATCCAGGCAAAGAGAGGGTGCTGAGAAGCAGAGAAACCTCTGTGCCATGGTGCCTGTTTCAGAGAAAGTGTACCATATTTGCTTGTAATTAGCACTCCGACAGACGTCAGAGAAAGCGGCTAATCACTGACATGGCCCACAGTGCTTTGTAAGTAAACACCATATTGCAATAGACATGCAATTAATTACACAACACTCCAATTAAACATGTTCAAAATGGAAGTAGGGGTGGGGGGAAGGTATCAGCTCTGTACTGCTCCAAACTCTTCCCACCCTATTGTTTTTTCAACCTCAAAGAAATAATAGATGATTTCTGTCTGGAATATCACCTAGCCTTTTCCAGGCATCTCTTAATGTGAGTGCTCTGGACAAGTTGTAACTTACTAGACACAGAGCTTCTTCTGGAGGTCCCAAATCTGGTGTCTTCCTTGGCTATTGGAGCATGGATGGTTGGAAATCCTGTTTCTGCTTCTTTCCCAAATCCAGTGTCTTCCTGGGTTATTGAAACAGGGATGATTGGAAATCCTGTTTCCACTTCTTTCCCAGCCCAGCACCCCTTGCCCACCAACTGTAGAATTTAGCTGTTCTCTGCTCACATCTGAACCCACCCATGGAAGATGACTTTAGACTTGGGGATAGATCTCAGTGGTAGACTTGTCTAGCATACACAAGCCCCTGTTCCATTCCCAGTTTCCAGGGACACTTCTGAAGATGTTATCCACCACAATAATTCAAAGTGCCCAAATGGCATGACTGTACTGTCAGCCTAGCCCCTTACCTCATGAGGAGGGTTACAGTTTGAGTAAGAAATGTCCCCAGTAGACTTCAGTATTTAATCTGGGACTCTAGCTGCTAGTGATGCTTTGGAAGTTTTCAGAACTTAGTTAAAGACATGGGTTTCTGTGGACAGGCCTTGAATATACTATTTCTGGTTCTGGCCCAAGTTCTTTGCTTCTTCATCTGTGGAGAGATGAAAGAGCACCCTGTAAGCTTCCTTCATCATGTCCTAAGCCAATGTGGTCACCACACATTCCAGTCATGCTAGACTATATTTCATGAAACTATGAGCCCAAAGAAATTTTTCCTTTATGAAGTTGCTTTCGTCATGTGTTTTTGTCACAGTGATGGACAAAACAAATAACAAACAAATAAATCCAATACATTCTGGAAACCTCAAGGTGCAATCAACCTTCTAGAATGTTCCATAAACTAAGGCTGGTTTGCCAAGATGCCATATCTCTGTCTCACTTGTTTCTTTGCCATGTTTGCCTGGTCTTCCTTCATTCACTATTTCTTCTGAGTTTCTTCACAATATGCATCATTAGGAATAAGAAGCTCACCTACTAGAGAATCAGATTGAAGATGACTAGCACCTTCTTAAACATGAGCTTTGATATAAGTGTTGTATGCTTTTGTATTGTTTTGTTTTGTTTTAATTAAGGAATCTATCATGAAGTGAGTGTTTGGCTACCAAAATATATCCTCTGAACCTGCAGTGGGAAGAGGGTTTGAGGAAAGAGACACCTGCACTAAAGCTTGAAAGAATAAGAGAAGCATCAGAAAAAAACACAACAAAGTATGACAGAAATGGAAAGAGATTTGGGACATAGCAACATGCCTACTCATAATAGTTTTCATTGAATATTTATTTGAACAGGCACAAAAATAGATGTCAACAAGGTCACCATATGCAGGGAATGGTGGTGCATCCATCTTAGTTCCTTGGAGGATCACAAGTTCAAGACCAAACAAGGCTCTGTAGTAAGTACAAGGCTTATCTTGGGTAGCTTGGTGAGACCTTGTCTTGGAACAGAGAGCACAGAGGCTGGAAGATGGCCCACTAGGTAAAATGCCTGCTGACCAAGCCTCAGGAAATGTGTTCAAATCTCCAGCATCACAGAAATCCTGTGCATGGCCTCACACATAGGTAACGCCATGCTCTCTGCATGGCCTCACACATAGGTAATGCCATGTTCTCAGGAACAGAGACAGGAGAGTTGCTGGGGTGTGCAGTCCAGCCAGTAGAGCTCAAATGGCAAGCTCCAGTTTCAGTGAGAGAACCTGTCTCAGTGGATTTAAACAGAAAGTGATAGAGCAGGGCACCCATGCCTTCCCCTGTCTTCCACGCATGTGTGTATGCACCTGTGTACACACACATACTTACACCATGCACAGGCACACATGCATGTGTGTGTGAAAACATACACATGTACATACACACACACACATACACACACACACACACACACACACACACACACAATTTGGAAAGGTCTCAGGTTAGCTCAGTGGAAGACTACTTGCCTAGCACACACAAGGCCCAGTTCAATTCCTAGAACAACAAACAAACCAAAACAAACAAACAGAAGACTTACTATGCCCTCAAAGAAAGTTAGATTGAAAGAAACATGACGGAGATGGAGAAATTTTTTTTAAAAAATGACAATGCTTCCTGAATGCGTACTATGTGCCACTAAGGACATACTGACATGCTTGCAAGATGCACTACATTCATTATAAAAATACTATGAAAATTTTTGTATTATCATCACTTTCCAAATGTTACAAGCAAATACAAATAAAGGCTTAGCAAGGTTAAGCCATTTTGCCAAAATCACTCAACTAGCAACTAGTGGAAATGAGGCAATATGGGACCCTGAAAGATTAATTAACAAGGGAACGGAAAGATTAGACAGAACCCAGAGAAGCAACATGAGAGGAGAGACAGCCTCATAGCTCTAAGTCCCAAAAGCAAGAAAGGGACCCCAAGGAGGAGAGAAGTATTTCACTGTGTAATATCCAAACTGGCACGCATCACTGATAAGCCAGAGACATTGGCGAAGCTTGTCTGCTCTGCTTTCTGTACTGAAGTCTCGTGGCTTCTACTGGGAAAACTAATAACATAACAAATGAAACTATTGTTCAGTTTCATTAAAAATAAATCTGATAAGATGGGCAGAATTGAATTAACCGATCTCAATAGAGTTCTCGTTATTGGAGCAAACGGAATATTCTCTCTAATAGAATAAGTCCTGGTTCATTTTGGCCAGCCCATTCAGCTCCTTGCTATAGATTTGGTTTCCAGCCTTTGGCTCTGGGCATGCACACACTAATGTTAGTATCTGCAGGTCAACATAATGGATCAGCATGCGAGATCTGGCCAGATGACTGGATGGATCAGAATGACAGATGTAGGGGCCTCTGTTACCCTTGGCAAACAAGAGCTGTCCTCCCCTCCAAGGAAGTCAGATTTAGGGCCCTAGAGCTTGCAAAAGAGAGAGATGGCCCTTGTTCCAAAGACGATGAGGTTGGGCTAGAATCCTATGATGGGCTGCTCTTGGAGACAGGAACAGAAAACAACATTCAGCATGCCTGCTTGTTTTGGCTGGCTCTGATTGAAATGAATGCCAGCAATATTTCTATTCCTTTGCACTGGCTGAAGTTCAAGAACTCAAGACTAGATAACAAAAGGATCAGGTATTTTTGTGGATACATGCATGTGTGAGCACATGAGCACACGCCCCCCCCCCAGAGGCAGGCACATAGAAGTAATATATGGTCATCATTTTCCTGAAGAAGGCGATGTCACACAGTTTGTGCACAGATGAGGTTAGAACCATAGTGCAATTGGTAAGAGTACAATACTGTTCTTCCTGAGGATTTGAATTTGGTTCTAAGCATCCATGTTGGGTATATATCCAGCAGCCTATAACTCCAGCTCCTGGGGATCTGATGTCCTCTTCTGCCCTCTGTGAAAACCACACACACACACACTCACATACACACAAATAAATAAGTAAAATAAACTTAAAAACATATACACTGAAGAGAAAGCATGAGACAAGCTTGGGGTATGGTTTAGTTGGTAGAGGACTGGCCTGGCCTGCAGCAAGCCCTGGATTATATGCCCAGCAACTGCACCAACCAGGCACAGGCAGTGCATACTTAGAATTCCAGAACATGGAAGTTGAAGCAAGAGAATCAGAAGTTCAAAGTTATCCTCAATCACATAGCCTATTTAAAGGCAGACTGTGCTAAACAAGATGGCTATAAAAAATAATTAATTGATTTGTTATTAATCATTTTTTAAGAAA
Organism: Peromyscus leucopus; assembly: GCF_004664715.2. NCBI lineage: Eukaryota > Metazoa > Chordata > Mammalia > Rodentia > Cricetidae > Peromyscus > Peromyscus leucopus. Next base: position 22,551,863 of record NC_051086.1, read on the forward strand.
GGTAGAAGAGAAAGAATAACAGAAAGAGAAAGGCAGAATAAAACAGAAAATGTAGAACGGAATGAAAACATAATAATATTAAACAATCAGTCATAAAAATGTACAATGGAGTCTGGAGAGATATTATGTAGGTAGGAGCACTGGCTGCTCTTGTAGAGGACTCTAGTTCGGTTCCCAGAACCCATGTGTTGGCTCACAAACCACATGTACTCATACAGGCCAACACTCACACACATAATTTAAAATAAAATGATTCTGAAAGTATGTTTCCAGTGATGTGGCTGAATTGCTTTTTAGGTAGGCTGAAAATGTTTACATCGTGTCAAGAATATAAAAATACATATTTTTATTTTGGTCCAACTGAGTTGGATTTGTGTATGTCTGTAAGAAGAGGAAACCCAGTAAAAACAGTCATGAAGGAAGGAATACTTGGGTGACAGGTCCCAGATGGAAGAGATTAGGTTTTCACAACCAGCTCCTTCTGGAAGTCCCCTTGGCTGAAAGACTCCTGGATACCCTCTACCAACACAGAGACATGGGCATGGTGCTGTCCATTGTATAAGACTCCCAGCTGTGAATTTCTGACATTTTAGCAACTACGTTTGACCTTTGCAAAGGAAGAACCACAGATATTGTGTCCACATCTGAGTTCTGAGTTCTAATTGCAACCTTACCTTCTCCAAGATGAGTGGCCATGGGGAAGCGACATCACTTCTCTGGGCCCCAGTTTCACCAGCAGGCCCCCGGGCAAAGTAGCTATCATAATTAGTGGAAAGTAAGCACTCCAAGTCCCTAATTGTGTGCAAGTAGGTAGCATGTGCTTTCTCTTGCACATGACAGCACATTAGCTAACACACACACACACATACACACACACATACACACACACACACCCTGAAATACTTGCAGCTTGTTTACCACCCATGCATAGGACTATGAACAAATATAGTTATGATACTAAGAGGGGGGTCATGGCTATGAGAACAAAGAAAGCTGTTGATTACATTGGAGAGGGTCAAATGGAGAATTTCACCCACTTCAGTGTTAATGCTTGCTTGCCATCTGTCTTAGTTTGCTTTCTATTGCTGTGATAAAACACCATGACTTAAAGCAACTTGAGGAAGAAAGGATCTATTTCCCTTCACAGCTTATCATCCACCATTGAAGGAAGTCAGGGCAGGAACTCCAGGCAGAAAACTTGAGGTAGGAAGTTAATCAAGACATGGCTTGCTCCTCTTGGCTTGCTCAGCCTGCTATCTTATATGCCCCAGGACAACCTACCCAAAGGTAGCATCACTTACAATCAGCTGTGCCCTCCCATGTCAATAATCAATCAGGAAAATGCCCCACAGACTTGTCTACAGGCCAATCTCATAGAACAATATTTTACGCAATGGCATTTCCTCCTCTCAGATGACTCTAGCACAGTGCTTTTCAACCTTCTTAAATGCTATAACACTTTAATACAGTTCCTCATGTTGTGGTAACCCCAAACATAAAATTATTTCATTTCATGACTGTAATTTAGCTACTGTTATAAATAGTAATGTAAATATTTGATATTCAGGATATTTAATATGATTGACCCCAAAGAGGTCATGAACCACAGGTTGAGAACCACTACTTTAGCACATGTCACATGGACAAGAAACTCTCCCAAGCACCATCTCTACAAGGAAGATACTAGTTTGTCTACATTCTTTCACAGATGTTAAATTTATGGTCACGTAGTGACAGAATTGTCCCATAAGACTGGAGAGACTTGGATACAACAGTATTGGAACTTGGTCCTCAATTACAGTGGAGGACCTGGTGGAAAGATGAGGCTAGGACAATTGAACACTGAATTAGGGATAGAGGTATTGAAATCTCCCAAGACCAAATTATTGGAGAGGGTGATTATGCTGAGGTACAAAGACAGTCTCTATATGATGACCACACCTTGGCTCTATGCCTTGCAGCAGCTTTGAATGCTTGGGACAGAATTAAAGAAGGTGGAAAGAGAACTGAGTCATTTATTATAGTTGTACAGGGCCCAAGTGAAAATTTCACTGATGTTTAACAAAAATTGACTTCAGCTATAAATAGAATGATACCAAATTCATAAGCTAGACAAATAATAATTGAACCTTTGGCTTTTGAAAATGCTAATTCATAATGCAAAAAGGTAATTAGGCCTGTAAAAGCAAAATCAGCACCCATAGAATAATGGATTTGAGATTCAGCCAATATTGAATCTCATAGCCATGATGATGCTTGAATAGGAGAGGTGATTTTTAGAGACTTGAAGAACAATCAAAATGTCAAATGTTTTAATTGTGGGAAACAAGATCACCTAAAAAGGAATTGTTGACAGGGCATTCCTACAAGCAATGTTTTTTCTCGGAATAATCCAAACAGAAGGCCCCTGTCTTCTGGAGTATACAGAAGATGAGGCCAAGTCAACACTGGGCCACCGAATGCAGATCACCAAGGGACAGACAGAGTAACCTTTTGCCATCAGAAAATGCCTTAGGGGTCCTCTTGTAGGCTTCCATATCAAATTTTGTTCCATCATTCCCTGTCATAGTGGGGACAACTCCTCTCCAGAGCAATTAAATTATATTGTAAAATATACTGTTCTGGATGATAGAACAGCTTTAGAAGTTAAAACAAAAATTTCAACAGAAACAAGCAAATATTTTGGCAAACTTCTATAAATTATCAAAGATCAAAGCTAAAAATATGAATAAATGACATTGTAATTGAAGGTCTTAAAGGCACAGGGGCAGATGTAGCAATAGTTTCCCCAGAATTCTGGCATCCAAATTGGCCTCTTCAGCAGGTAAATGTTCAGCTTTTAGGGACTGTAACTTTATCTCAGGTAAAATGAAGCTTGAGATAGGTCAAATGTATAAGGCCAGAAAGACAGAGAGAAAAATTAAAGCCTTATGTGGTTATTATAGCTATGAATTTATAGGGATGTGATTTGTTATAGCAATGGAATACCCAGATTAACATTCCTCCAATCTCAGAAACAAACCATAAACTAACATATGTTTCTGGGGAAAATATTAAAGGGTATTATAAAGGACAGTCACTGACCATTCAGTTTGTACAGATATAGGGGACAAAAGCTACTGATCTTTCAAAGGTACCAAAACCTTTAAAATTGTTAACTGACAAACATGTCTAGGTGGAGCAATGACCTTTGACATCAGAAAAATTACAGGCACTAGAACAGCTGGTACAGGAGCAGCTAAATGGTCAACATATTGAGGAACTGACCAGTCCTTGGAATTCTTCTGTATAAGAAATCTGGAAAATGGAATGGCTTTGATGTTGAGATGTGGCTCTCTCCTTCTCTAAACCCAAGCATGTTTGTTAAGAGGAAAATCCAAAATCTCTGTCTCATGTCAGAGGAGACACCTGATATGGAACAGAAGAAAAACCAAGATTAGGGACTATTCTATTGTCACTAATTTCATAATCTTTTGGTTTTATTTTGACTCTTTAAAACTTTTCTTAATGTATAAATATTATCTCAATATTTATAAAATTAATACATATATTTAAACTTTTTGTTATGATATTAATGGTCATATAAAGTATTAATTCTAGAAAAGGGCTTCATCTAACTGCCTTTACATAATTTCAGGTTTGAGTCTCTATCAGGTAACTAGAAATTAAGTTTTTCTACTCTAGATATACATAACAAATTATGGTCCTTTAACCTCTTTGAGATTTGCTGCATATGACATTTTAATTTTTAAGTTTTGTGCGGTGAACCATGACCATATCTAACAGTGACATCTGAAGTCTCCAAAAGGAGGATAGGCCCCCACAATGATAGTTCCACCTGTACTATGTTAATGCACAAGCTAAAAATCACCACCCAAAGATCAGCTTTGGACTACAAAATGCTCAGGACAATTTCAAGGTAGTTGGCTGGGATGGTCCAGCCTCACAGACTACTCTAGCCAGGAACTGAGACAAGCTTTACATTTTCTTATTACACAGAGACTGGACAACACATGATACAGCTGGCTCTCCCAGGACTTAACAATTATCTCAATTTTTTTCCTCAGGGTCCCTAAAGATGCCTTTACCCCCAAACAGCAGGAAGTAATTTTAAGAACACAAAGCCCATATGTCTAAGACATGAGTGGGTGGTTTTTGGTTGTTCAGTAAGTTATGGATATTTGTCATAGTTTGGGGGTGTTTTTAAGTTGTTATTGGTAATGGTCAGGAAAAAAGTTGAACAAAAGAGATTAGATTCAGGAATCTCATTCTATAAAGAAAAAGGGGGAGATACAGAAATAGGATAAAAGGGTAGTTTATTGAATCTACTTTTAAAACAAAAAAGCAAACTACTAGTTTTAAGTATTTTACATTGATATGGATTTTTGTATATTGATGCGAATTTAAGAGTACTGTACATATGTTTCTACTCTTGTTCAAAGTATTGTGTCTATACAGCTCATCTAACAATGTAATATAAATTTCTAGTAGTTGAAAGTTATTATTACAAACTATTTAGGATAAACAAAGAAATGCAGGTTAATATTTACTCACCTATTACAATCAAGCTAGTAATCATGTTAGGTATGTTTTCAAGATCAAACTGAGATATATTGTAGATAGGCAAGTGGTCTTCAAACACTCTAGAGATCTAAAAGAATATGGTATTTAAGATGTTTTAATAGCATAAGGTTTTTTTTTTATGACAATGAGACATGTCTACTCCTGGCAGCACCAATCTGCTTCAGAAATTATGATGGGCACTAAGGAAACTCATTATGGAATTTATTTTCTTTGTGGCAATAGTTAGCCACTGGGCAAAAAACTGCTCTTGCCACAACTATGCTGTCCAAATTGGATGAACAGGACACAAAAGAGAGTGATTGCAGAATCTTGCCAAGACAAGGTAGGACAGTCCTTTAAAAATCCTGCTTCACAGATAAGTTTGTCAGATATTCTAGGCTTATAGGCCACAGATGGATGCCCCAATATTGCAGAGGAACCTTGGGCTCCTGTCCAGGCAGCCAGCTGTTTCTATCATTTCTTATTTTTGGAAGTTGTTTGCTCTACACTTTCTGTTTACTCAGGTAATATTATATCCTTCTCATGTCTCTGATGAAGTTGAAGACTAGATAATTGCAGTTTTCCTTTTTAACAAATTCAGAAAAGACACTCACAAAAGAGATATAAAGTGTGTAAGGTTGAGAGATATCAAAAGAGAGTTTTGAGTTGGAAGTGCAAGTTAGGATAGAAGGTGAGTTAGGTACAACACTTTGCACTCACCAAAATAGGATAAATAATGGAGTATTTTCTTTGAATTTGTCAAATGCTAATGAACTAGACATTGTTAAATAATTATTGCCTCTATATGTTTGTATATAGTTATTGTACTTATTGTATATCATTTTCCTGTTAGTTAAAACCTCCACTTTTTATTTAGACAAAAAGGGGGAAATGTTGTGTGATAATTTGTTTGTGTTCTGACAAACTTTGCCTGGAGATCAGAGGGCAGAGTTAGCCACTAGTTAACCATAGAGGCCTGTAGAGACAGGAGATAAGAAGTGATAAGGCTGGGCATAGATAGGAAGTGATAAGGTGGGGTGGAGACAAGAGTTCAGCCCTTTTGGTTGAAGGAACTGGAAGGTAAGGAGTCACTGGTGACTGCTTCTCTGATCTTTCAGTTTTTACCCTGATATCTGACTCCTGGTTTTTATTGATAAGACTAATTAGGATCATACTTCAAGACCTATATAACAAGAACTTCAAGTCTTTGATGAAAGAAATTGGAGAAGATATGAGAAAATAGAAAGATCTCCCATGCTTATGGATTCATAGGATTAACATAGTAAAACTGGCCATCTACCAAAAGCAATCTACAAATTCAGTGCAATCCCATCAAAATTCCAACACAATTCTTTATAGATCTTGGAAGAATACTCAACTTCATTTGGAAAAACAAAAAACCCAGGATGGCTAAAACAATCTACACAATGAAGAACTTCCAGAGGCATCACTATCCCTGATCTCAAGCTTTGCTTCAGTTCTATAGTAATAAAAACTCATGGTATTGGCATAAAAACAGACAAGTAGACAATCTGAAGACCCAGATATAAATCCACACACCTATGAACACCTGTTTTTTGATAAAGAAGCCAAAATTATACAATGGAGAAAAGAAAGCATGTTCAACAAAAGGTGTTCGTATAACTGGATATCTGCATGTTGAAGAATGCAAATAGATCCATACATATCACTCTACGTAAAACTGAAGTTCAAGTGGATCATAGACCTCAACATAAACCCAGTTACACTGAACCTGATAGAAAAGAAAATGAGAAATATTCTTGAGCACATTGGTACAGGAGACAACTTCCTGAATAGAAAACCAATAGTGCAAACACTAAGATAGATAATTAATAAATGGGACCACATGAAACTGAAAAGCTTCTGTAAAATAAAGGACATCATTAATAGGATAAAACATCTGCCTATAGAATCGGAAAAGATCTTCACCAACCCTACATCCTACAGAGAGCTGATTTCCAAAATATATAAAGACCTCAAGAAACTAGACATCAAAAAACCAAATAATCCAATTTAAAATGGTGTATAAACCTAAACAGATAATTCTCAACAGAAGAATCTCAAATGACAAAGAAATACTTAAAGAAATGTTTACCATCCTTAGCCTTTAGGGAAATGAAAATGAAAATGACTCTGAAATTCCATCTTATACCTGTCAGAATGGCTAAGATCAAAAACACATATGTCAGTTTATGCTGGAGAGGATGTGGAGCAAGGGGAATACTCCTCCATTTCTGGTAGGGGTGCAAACTTTTACAGCCACTTTGGGAATCAATATGGCAGTTTCTCAGAAAATTGGGAATTAATCTACCTCAAGACCCATAGATACCACTCATGGGCATATACCCAAAGGATGCTCAATCATACTACAAGGAAACGTCTCAACTATGTTCATAGCAGCTTTATAATGTAATATCCAAAACCTGTAAACAACCTAGATGCCCCTCAACAAAAGAATGGATAAAGAAAATGTGGTACATTTACCCAGTGTAATATTACTCAGTTGTTAAAAACAATGATATCAGGAAATCTGAAGGCAAATGGATGGAATTTGAAACAAATCATCCTGAGTTAGGTAAACCCAAACCAGAAAGACAAACATGGTATGTACTCATTCATTAGTGGGTATTAACTGTAAAATAAAGGATAACTATGCTATAATCTACAGACCCACAGAGGCTTGGAGGGCCCAAGGGGGTCACATGGATCTCCCTGGGTTGAGGAAATAGAAGAGATCTCCTGGATAGACTGGGGATAGGTGGGGATGGAAATTTAAAGAATTTGTTTGAGGGTAGGTGGAAGAGGAGAGTACTGAAAGGGATGACTGGCAAGAGGGTGCTTTTGAGGGTAAGGTAGAACCCTGATGCAAGGGAATTTCCCACAAATCTACAAGGATGACCCTAGCTAAGACTCCTATCAATAGTGGGTAGGTAGCCTGAACTGGCCATCTCCTGTGATCAGATTTGTGACTACCTCAATTGTCATTGGACAGTCTTCATTCAGTAACTGAAGGAAACAGAAGAAGAGAGTCAAAGCCAAACATTAGGCCAAACTTGGGGAATTCTGCTGAAGAGAGGGAGGAAGAATTGTAGAAGCCATAAGGGTCAAGGAAATCACAAGTAAACCCACAGAAACAACTAAGCTGGCTCATAGGAACTCACAGAGTCTGAACCAACAGCCAGGGAGCAGGCATGGGACTGATCTAAGTCCTCTACATAGATGTGACTGTTGTGTAACTTGGTCTGTTTGTAGGACTCTTAACAATGGGACCAGGGGCTGTTCCTAATGCTTTGACTGGCTCTGGGGAATCTTTTCCTCTTAATGGATTGCCTTGCTCTCCCTAAATACAAGGGGAGGTGCTTAGTCTTACTGCAACTTTATATACCATGCTTTGTTCATATCTATGGGAGACCTGCCCCTTCCTGAACAGAAACAGAGGAGTAGATTGAGGGGTGTGGGCAGGGGCAGACAAGAAATGGGAGAAGAGGAAGGAGGGGAAATTGTGGTTAGGATGTAAAATAAATAAATATATTTTAAAAGAAATGGAGAAAGAAAAAAGAGGCAACCACTTCTTCAATGTAAATTCTCTGACAATACAGAAGTGGTGACATTTTTCCCTCTAAGACATTACTCACAATGCCAAGAAAAATAAAATGCCTGGATTTTGAAAGTCTTGACAAATGTAATCAGATCAGGAAGGAAGCAGAGTGGACTTCCTCATATCAACACTAGAGCCCAGCTTGAAATCATTCCTTTACTAATCCATATCCTTGCTGGTTTGGGGTGAATTATCAGGCTTTATCTCTGAGCCTGTAGTAAATAGTACATTGGTCAGTGGCTTCTAGAGGCAAATCATAGACTCCATTGCCTTTGTTCTGCCATAAGTGGACTGGTGTTGCCTTCTCACAGGCATTTCTCGGGTTTTTAGAAGACAACTTCCAAAGTTACCGAAAATAATCACTGCATTCTTCTCACATGGAAACTCAAAAGTATATAAACTGCTTTCTCAGCTCACTTCTAAATCTGAGCAACCTCAATTGCTGTTAGGAATGCTTTGTATTCTGCCAAGATGCAGTGCCACTTTGAATAGAATAAACAAGGAGGGAGAAGGAGTGTTCAAGTGGCATGCTGCAGCTGAAGCCTCACTGAGCTGGTGAAATTCATGAAGTATTGCGAAGTAGCTTTTGGCATATGTCGTTTCTAGCAATGTGCACTCCTTGTCACTAGGTCCCTTTCGTGCCTTGTGCAAAGTACACCCTACCTATTTCTTCACTCAGGAATGTACCTTTCTGGAATGTGTCAGAAAAACTAGAAAGCTCTTGCCATATTGCTTAATTGCTATGTACAAGTGCTACTGAGCACCTAGGAATGTAGTTTGGGACCGTGCAAGTCATATGTAGAAAGTTAGTATACCAAGAAAGAAGAAAAATGAAATCCTCCACACCCCAGCTAAGATTCATTAAACATTTCTTACCTTTATCAGATATGATTGTGTTTAATTTTCCATTGATTAATTTGGAGAAGAAGCAGCACCCATGTCATTTAATGCAAACATCTCTTTTTCAGTTACTTAAGAATAAAACCACACATACATGGTGTCTGTGTGTAACGGCACTGAATGGGGACCCAGAGGACTCGAGTGCATCCACCTAATAATATTTCTGTAACCAAGGGTGAGATTACAGACTCCTTGGGTCTTGGTCTAATCAAGATAATTAAAAAATGGTCTCTTTAGCTCTGGCGTGCTTTTGTTTGTAACAGAGAACATGCATTGATTCAATCATCCAGCAGATGTGTGTGTGTGTGTGTGTGTGTGTGTGTGTGTGTGTGTGTGTGTGTGTGTGTATAGTGTATGATAGAGACACATATATGCATATAGACACACACTTATTGAGCTTCTACAATATGCTAGCATTGAACAAGACAACTAACATTCCTGCAGTCATGTAGCTTATGTTCAAGTAGAGAAGACAACCAATGAATGAGTCAAAATAATTGAACCAAATAGCTGCAGGTAGGAAAAAGTGTCATGAGGGATCACAGCAGCATCGTGTGACAAAGATGGATCAGCACTGGGCAGGGTTTGGCTATTCATTAAATATGTGGTACCCAATTGGGAAGAAACATAAATTTTAATAGGGATGGCAGTGCCTCTCACCAGCTCTTTGTAATTGTGGGAAGGAATTGCTAGATAACTGGTGTTGTAAAAACAAACTATTTTTTATTACAATCTACTTCCCAATTCTCCTTTGTACTCAGAGCATTAATTGTTCTTGCATGGTGCAATTATATACATTACTTTTCGGTTTCACTTCAGGAGTGTAAAAAGGGAATCAGAAACTATTTTTAAAAGGAGGGGTATTAGGTCTGACAGGACTGAAGCACACTGATCAAAGACCTCTGTGACCAAGTCATATTGTAGATGGTAGTATTGTGTCAGGATCTGGTTTTAGAAATAACATGAAAAATTTGGATGACTGGGAGGACTCAGTGGGTAAAGCCTCTTGCTGAGCCCCAAGACCACACAATGAATGGACAGAATGGATTATTGTACATCTTCTGACTTTCATACCTGTGCTGTGTGTGTATGCATGTGTGTGTGTGTGTGTGTGTGTGTGTGTGTGAGAGAGAGAGAGAGAGAGAGAGAGAGAGAGAGAGAGAGAGGAGGAGAAAGAGAGGCATACAGACAGACAGAGACAGAGACACTCAGAGAGAATGAGTGTTTTCCTCTCCTCCTCCTTATAAGGACCCTGATCAATTCACAAGGGCTCTAGGCTCTAGTCTCCTAACTTGACATGACCCCAATTGCTTTCATAAGCATTTAAGTTCAAGCATCATTTGTTGTTTCATTTCTGTGGCTTTGATAAAATACCCAGACACAAAGCAACTTAGCGGAGAAAGGGCTTATTTTAGCTTACAATTGCAGCTTACAGTCCATCATAGCAAAGAAGACAAGGCAGAGTCTTCAAGTCACTAGTCACATAATTTTCACAGCCCAGAGCAGAGAGAATGAATGCATACATGCCTACTTGCTTTCCTGCTTGTGGCAAGCTTCATGTATTTACCCTTACACTGTTCAGTCATCTCTGTCTAGGGAGTAGTACCACACAGAGTAGGGCTATGTTATCACACATCAATTAACTTAATTAATATAATCCCCCATAGGCCAACCCATAGTAGATAATTCCTCATTTAGGCTCTCTTTCCAGGTGATTCTAGGTAGTGTCAAGTTGACAATTAAAGATAGCCATCACACTACTCCATCAGACAATAGAGTTTTAACACATGGGTTGTTTTGGGACACAGACATCTAACCTGTAGCATCAGGTCAGTACCAACCCTCACAGAAATATCAGTCTGTATGATGAATACTCATAGAACTTTCCAGAAATACCAATTTATTTATATGCAAAGCAGGGACAACACTAGCATTTACAGAATTACATCCATTTTTAATATACTATTTTTATTTACTATTTGGGAATTTCACATCATGAACCCAGTCACACTCATAACCAGACTGAACCCTATATAAACCATCCTACCCTATACAGAGTGGCTGGTCCATAAGACCAAACCAACAGGGATTGACCAAAGTCATTTCTCAGACTTTTCAAACATAACAATGAAAGAAATTGACCTCTTCCAAGCATTAGCAGCTAAGGGTTATAACATTCAGTAGCTAGCAGGACCCTGTCCTGCTTACTGAGAAAAGCTATTTTGAGGGAAAGACTAGTGGTAGAATACAGAGCAATATTCTCTAAGTATATTGGTCATTCACTCTTTGACATTTCCCCCAATATTCCAGACACCATACTACAGAATTAACTGACAATGTGGAAGCAATATGTAGTGGCAGGTGTTCTTAGATTTAGGGGTGAACTGAGAGCAATCATATCGTTGGTGGTGGTAGGATCTTTTAAGCCTGTGCTTACTCTGCAGCAGTGATTCTATCATGTCTACCTCTCTCTCCCTATTTTGTCTTGTTAAGACAGGTTCTTATGTGTCATAGATTGACCTCCAACACTGCATATCTGAGGATGCCCTTGAACTTCTCATCCTTTTATCTCTTCCTCTAAAATGCTAACATTATAGATGTGTGTCACCATACCCAGTTTATGGAGTGTTGAAGATCAAATCCAGGGCTTCATGAATACTAAGCAGACACAATACCTGCTGAGGTATGCTCCCAGGCCTGCTTCAGCTTCATGGGTGCTGAGAGTGCAGCATGAACCACCAGGCCCAGCCTGAAAGCACTTAATATTAGCATTAGATCTTCCTGTGAATAAATGCAATGATTACTGTCGAGTGAGATTATGCCTACAGTGTGCTTCAAAAGGCCACCTCCTCTATCTCTACTAAAATGATGTCCATGGTGGGACTGGCACAAACTGTAATCACTACAAAGAGACTTTGTAAATGTGGTTAATTTAAAGATATTCAGATGTAGGTGATTATATATGAGGACCCATGTATGTCAGGAGTCCTTTTTAAGAGCGAAAGTAAGATCTATAGAGAGAAGGATTTGGAAGTGCTTCTCTATTGGTTTTGAAGATAGTGAATTGGTCACAAGCCAAAGAATGCAGGCACTATGCAGAAGCTATAAATGTCAAGAGAATGGATTCTTCTCTACAGCTTGTACAAGGAGCTCAGCCCTGATGACACCTTGAATTCTGACTGATTGCAGCAACAGTAAAACAACAGGAAATACATACATGTCCCTTCCCCAATATCACACACACCAGTATCTTATAAGCTAGTAAAACAAAATAATCACACTTCAGAGAATAATAAACAAAAATAAGAGTTGGAGGGAGTCAAAGCCTACATTTCCAGGTGCTCTTCAGACAGAGGCTTTTACTATTCTACAGCATTTAATATTCTGTGATTAAATTCATTTTCACTCTTCATTTTTTCCATCTGAGCTCCTGACTATTTCTGACAATGGATCCCTGCTAATACTGTTAATGTTCAGGGTCCAAGAGTGGTTTTAAGGATGCAGTGCTAACAGTGGGACAGTTTCTGGAGTCTTGATGATGCTTGCCATGTCCAGACAGCTCCAGGAAATGTACTCTTCCAGTCAGGGCCAGTTTTGGCAACAGTAAGAATGTTCTGAGTGATACTTCCTGGGTAAGCAATTCCACACACACACCGCCTCATGCCATGGGTGAAGTAGTTCAAGATTATAACATAATGTAATGTTAAATATTGTTTATATGCCTCACAAGGTCTAGAATCATCCTAAAACAAAACTCTGTATGCGTCTGTGAAGGACTTCCTATATTGGGTTAACTGAGGAAAGAAGACCCATCCTGATTGTGGGAAGCATCCCATGGGATGGGTTCCCAGATTGGACAAAAAGGAAAAAAAAGTTGCTGAACACCAACATTCATTTCCCTCTGCTTCCTGACTGTGGATCTGGTGTGATCACTCATGCTCCTTCCCACTATGAAGAACTGTACTCTCAAACTATGAGCCAAAATAAATCCTTCCTTAAGTCACATTTCTTAGGATGACAAAGAAAGGAACCAATGTACTTGACTTTCTGATTTATTTCTGGGGCACTGAGCACCCTCTACACCCAGGCTCTGAGAAGATAGGAGGTAGTAAGGCACCATCCTTAACAAGGTGTTTCAGGGAGGGGGACTGTTGTAGGAAACTATTATAGTGCACAAATACTTCACACATCAACAGCCTTTGTGCTGGCCAAATTCAATTTTTTTTTTAATTTTTAGGTTTTTTTTTTTTTTTTTTTTTTTTTTGGTTTTCAGAAACAGGGTTTCTCTGTGTAGTTTTGGTGCCTGTCCTGGATCTTGCTCTGTGGACCAGGCTGGCCTCAAACTCACAGATTTCACTCTGGCTCTGCCTCTTGAGTGCTGGGGTTAAAGGTGTACACCACTACCACTTGGCCCATGCTGGCCAATTTATTAAAACATCCCCTGTGTTGTTTTAGAATAATATTTTAAGGTGTGTTACTTTTGTTTATGTTTCATTTATTTAGCTCTGTAAAGCTGTGTTACTGTACCTGTCTAAAATATGTAATGGTCTAATAAAGAGCTGAACAGCCAATGTCAAGGCAGGAGAAAGGATAAGTGGGGCTGGCAGGCAGAGAGAATATATAGAAGGAGAAATCTTGGAGGAAAGAAGAAGTAGCCAGAGAAGGAGGAGGATCTATGGTGCAGCCACCCAGCTATACAACAAGCCACAGAGTAAGAGTAAGATTTACAGAAGTAAGAGAACAGGAAAAGCACAGAGGCAAAAGGTAGATGGTATAAGTTAAGGAAAGCTGTCAAGAAACAAGACAAGCTAAGATAATTAAGTATAAGCCTCCATGTGTGATTTATTTGGGAGCAGGGTGGTGAACCTTCCAAAAGAAAAGAAAAAAAAACAAAAGAAACACCAACATTTTGGCACCCAATATGGGGCTCGAATTTCCATAGAGCCTAAGAAAGCTTTAAAAAAAGTACATGGTTCCTTTAAGAAGCACTGGTGTTCAGCCAGCAGGACAGTGCTAAATAGAAACAGCAAGCTAAGCAAAAAGTGCCTGTGACGGTGCAGGTACCAGCTTCTATAGCTAGGAAGGTTGAATGCAGTTTTTAGTCAAAGGCACCTTAGGCCTGACTTTCATGAACTGAGAAGTGGGCAGAGCCAGCCAAGTGAGAATTCAGGAGTAGCTTATCAGTCTAAAATTTGCTTATGCAATCAAAAAAGACTAGCGATATGCAATAAAAGAGATACAAATGGAAAAACCTCTAAACTGGTTCCAATGTAGTTTGCAGTATACATAGGCTTAAGAAAGAAAGAAAAAGGGTATAGACATAGAAAAATATAAATAGTTTAGAGGTAAAGTCTTTAAAGAGGGAAGTAAAATAATGTAAAAGAAAAAAGCCAAGTAAGATGAGAAATACACAGGGAGTCTGGATCCTGTATGCTATTTTATTGATTTTGAATTTTTTGAATATTTAGAAACAAACAACTGTTAAGAGACATGGGATTGTGTGGGCTGAAAAATTAATCTAACCTAGATACTTTAGGGCTATCTTAACTTTAAGAAAGAAGTCAAAAATATTTTTTAATGGAAATAAAAAATGCTTTGGAGTTTTGTTCCCATAGGAGAGGAGAGGTTGTAGATTCCTTCAGGAATAATATGGATCAGGTTTGATCAGGGGAGATCTCTTGAATATTGACAAATGATATCTCTCAACAAAGGTTACTGCTGGTCTTCTCAGGACTTGGACATTATCTCAAATTCTTCTCAGGGATCCTAAAGATACTTTTTGCCACAGACAACAGGAAGTAGTCTAGAGAAAACTATGCCCACATTCCCAAGAGTTAGGGGGTGCAAATGGTTTTTGGTTATTTGGTGGGTTATGGATACTTGTTATCATTTAGGGGAATATAGTATATTGATACAGATTTAGAGTTATTTTTGCTCCACTCTATATGTTTTTCTGCTCTTGTTTAAAGGACTTTTGTATATTGATAAAAATTTAAGGTTAATCTTATTAAAACATATTGTATGTATGTTTCTATTTTTGTTTGAGACTATGCAGTTAATTTCAAAATGTAGGGTAAAAGTCTAGTTTTTGGAAGCTATTATTATAAATTATATAGGATAATCAGGAAACATAGATTAATGGTTAGTAATTTATAACAATCAAATTTGTAGATATGTTCAGTATGCTTTCCAGATCATATAGAGATATATTTTAGATAGATAGATTGTCTTCAAACCTTTCAAAGACCTACAAAAAATAGCATTTAAAATGTTTTATTAACTTAGGGCTTTTCATAACAATGAGACATACCTGCTCCAGGCAACATCAGTGTACTTCACAAATGTTTTGATGGGCATCGAAGAAACTCCTTATGGAGTTTGCTTTCAATATGACAATGCTAGCCATTTGGGCAAGAAGCTGCTCTTTCCTGTAGTGATTGATTGATTATATAAACTGGACATGCAGGACCCACAAGAAAGTGACCACTGAACTTTACTCAAACAAGGCAGAATTGTCCTTCATGGTTCCTGCTTCACAGAAGACTCTGCCAGACATTTGGCAGGACATAGAGAAAAATGACTGACAAACTTTGCCAATATAGGTAAGACAGTTCTTTTGAATTTTCTGCTTCATTGAAAAGTCTGCCAGATAATATGGGCTTGTAGGCTGAAGATGGATGCCCCAAAGTTGCAGAAGAAACTTTGGGTGACTGTTCAGGCAGCCAGATATCTCTGTCATTGCTAGAGTTTTTGAAAGTTGCTTGCAATGCACTTTTTGTTTACTATTTGAGTATCCTTCTGGGGCCTTTCATGGAATTGAAGACTAGATAGTTATAGTTGCAGTTTTACTTAGTTATAATAAAGAGTAATTAGGTACAAAACTTTAGATTCACTAAGATAGGATAGATAATGGCATATTTTCTTTTAATTTGCCAGACACAAATGAACTGTAATTCATTACATTGTGAATATAATCTTTAATTGATAATTGTTCTTATTATACACAGTCTTATTATGTTAAAGTTAAAACCTTTCATATTTTTGTTTAGACAAAAAGGGGGAAATATAGAATATTATCTTAAGGTGTGTTACTTTTGTTTATGTTACATTTGTTTAACTCTGTGTTACTGTGCCTATCTAAAACACCTGATGGTCTAATAAAGAGCTGAACTGCCAATGGTGAGGCAGGAGAAATGATAGGTGGCACTGGCAGGCAGAGAGAATTTAAAGAAGGAGAAATCTGGGAGGAGAAAAGAAGAAGTAGTCAGAGAAGGAGGAGGAGTCCAGGGGCCAGCCACCCAGTTACACAGCAAGCCACATAGTAAGAGTAAGATTTATAGAAGTAAGACAATAGGAAAAGCCCAGAGGCAAAATGTAGACAGAATAAGAAGATGGAGTTCACATCAGGCATCTTCCTCAACCACTTAATCACCTTGTAATTTTTTTATTATTATTTTTGAGACAGAATCTCTTGTAGAACCTGGAGCTCACCATTGTGGATATACTGACTGGTAGGAAAGCCCCACCAATCGTCCTGCATCTGGCTCTCCAGCACTGGGATTTGAGAAGTGCTTTACCTTGCCTGGTTCCAGGAACCAAAACCCAGGTCTTTAGGCTTGTGCACAAAGTACTTTACCCACAAAGCAGCTCCCTACCCTGGTGAACCATAGTTATGACTTGCTAGGTGACTTCTCGTTTGGGCTCTGTAAAACCAAATCTTGAAGAGACTCTAAAAAGCCGGAACATAGAGGGGGAGCTGCTCCTACATTTCGAAGAACCAGGGTTTCTTTGCTGTCTTTCCCTCCCTAAGCATCACAACAACAACCTTGCTTTGCTCTGACTTGGTGTTTGTTCACTCTTCAGTTTCCCTAACATTCTAGAAGTATTCCTTCAAAGACAAAAACACTGGTTGACTAGAGGCCTCTCCTAGATGCTGGTTCCTTCTATAGCGTCCAGAACCAGCCAGCAATGGCCTAGGCAGAGACCCAAGTCCAAGCTCAACAGGACCCCTTTTCCAAGCTTTTAAACTTGAATTCTTCCAGCACCTTCCCCCGCTCCCTGTTCTCCAGGCTTAAGAGTGGAAGCCTTTCTCCACCTGTGATATTTCTGTTCTAAACTTAATTCTTCTCTGTTTCAAATCTCTGTCAAGGTAACTAGTGTGGGTTCTCTTTCACAACTACATGTCCCTGGTGTCAAGCTTCAGAGGAAAAACAGATGCTGCAGACAGGGAGGACAGCTGAAGCCAGAGTTTGCAGGAGCCCTGGAAGCTAGTCTCTACCACTAAGACCTCTGTTGGGTCCAAAAGGACTTTGCTCCAGTTCGACAACACTGCCTTCAGCAGCATTTGTTTGCAGCAACAATCTCTTTACTTGATGCAGGCAGAAACAATGATGATTGGGCCCCATAGTTAGCTCAGCAGGTAAGGGTACCTGATGACAAACCTGATGACCTGAGTTTGATCCATAGGACCCACATGAAAGCAGAGAACCAACTGCTGTAAGCTGTCCATTGACCAGAGCATGAGAGGTGTGGCATGTGCACTCCCCAGGCCCTGCAAATAAATAAATCTATAACTTTTCTCTTTAATAAGAAATTTTCTACTCGCTTCACATACCACCCACAGATCCCCCCTCCTCCCTCCTCCCATCTATAACATTTTTAAAGAAAATGACATCTATGCAGCATGTCATACTAAATGGATCTCTCTCTCTCTCTTTCTCTCTCTCTCTCTCTCTCTCTCTCTCTCTCTCTCTCTCTCTCTCCTGTGTACCCATGCTTGTTTGTATGTTTTGCATTTTATGCATTTTATTTACTTATTGCTTGTGTGGAAGCGATCTACATGCCACAGAGCCTGTGAGGAGGGCAGAGGACACTTTGCAGAAACCTGCTCTCTTCTTCCACTAGGTGAGTTCTGTGAATTGAACTCAGGCAGTCAGGCTTGGCAGCAAGCACCTTTATCAGCTGAGCCATATGGATGGCCCTGGATTGTAACTATATAGTTATTTTTTTTATACCATATGGATCTCATTTCGGCACCAGAAAAAACAAAGAGCATCCTTGAAGTTCAAGAAGACTGTAATATCAGATCATGAAAAAGAATGGAAGGTGTGCCTGAGTAAAAACAGACATTGGGCCTGTTATCTCCATGAGAAAAACATGGTTACTGTGCAAAATAAAGCTGCTGTAGTAAGAACAGTGATGATGAGGATATTCACAAGCTACTTAGGGAAGAACTGCACTGGGGCTCAGTGGGTGAGAGCACTGGCTGTGCAAGCAGGAGGACCTTAGTTTGAATCTCAGCACACATGTTAAAGTGGGATGTGGAGAGAGGAGCATTGCTGGGGCCTCTTGGATGCCAGCCTAGCTCCAGGTTCAGAAAGACCCTGTCTCAAAGAAATAAGGCAAGGAAAGAAAGAGCAGGATACCAGTGTAACCCGTGGCCCCCATCTTCTCCTCCCTGGTATTGTTTTGTTTCATTTCAGAGGGGGTCATATAAACCACAGGCTGTCCTCGAACTCCTTGTTCTTCCTTTCTTGTCACCAAATACCTGTGTCACCACACTTGACTGTTTTCTCCTACTTATTCAGTCTGGGCCCCTACTTGTGAAGGGTGGGTGCCTCCCACATTCAGGGTGGGTGTCCTTGCTCCCTTAAATCCCTCTCTGTAAACACCCTTAGAAACACTCAAAGACTTGTCTCAGGGTGATTCTAAATTTGGGCGAGATCAGGAGGAAGATGAACCAGGATAGTATGCTAACAAAGATACCAGTAAGTGAAACTGGCCTTGGGGAAGCACCATTCTCCCAGGACCCCATCAGGCTAACTACCCATTTTTAAAGTCCTTTGGAAGGAGCTTAATTAAACTCTGCATCCTAACAGAAATCCATTGGCTGTTTTAAAGGGAACAGGAGGGAAGGGAAAGAGGTTAGGTATCCTGTAAGCTCCGCCAATTGCGGCCACAGTCATTTTATTTTCTTCAGAGAAGAAGCCTGGGAAATTGGATTTTGAGTGTTGAGGACACAGTTCAAAAGTTCCCAAACCCGGCATGCCCACTTTGCTGGGGAAGAATAATGGGGTCGGATCACCGCGACTGCTAGAGAAGTCGCACTCTATTGAATTGCATCAACTCTGGACAACTGGATTTCAACTGTGACTGCAGAGCAGAACGCAGCAAATCTCAGGCCGGCGAACTTTCCAGCCTCCCGGATCCTGACATATTCTCTCAGAAGCCCTTTACACCGAAGGCCTCCATCTCCCTCTGCATCCTTCCAATGAAATCGTGTTTTAATACCAGTGCAGGCTCATGG